>NW_026883788.1:0-50821 GCF_032173495.1 Musca vetustissima
ACTGAATTAAACCTAGAATGATGTCTGCCAAGTTTCGAGAAAATCGGTCCAGATTTAGATATAGCTCCCATATATAGTTTCGTCCGAATACATGTAAATGGTGCACCAAAGTCCCTATATATCCTTCGATTTGCACGAAATTTGGCATAACGTACTTAATTGAGCCTAGAATGATGTCTGCCAAGTTTCGAGAAAATCGGTCCAGATTTAGATATAGCTCCCATATATAGTTTCGTCCGATTTCATGTAAATGGTGCCCCAAAGTCCCTATATATTTTTTGATTTGCACGAAATTTGGCATAACGTACTGAATTAAGCCTAGAGTGATGTCTGCCAATTTTCGAAAATCGGTCCAGATTTAGATATAGCTCCCATATATAGTTTCGTCTGATTTCATGTAAATGGTGCCCTAATGTTCTTATATATCTTTCGATTTCCACGAAATTTGGTATAACGTACTGAATTGATCCAAGAATGATGTCTGCCAAGTTTCGAGAAAATCGGTCCAGATTTAGATATAGCTCCCATATATAGCTTCGTCCGATAACATGTAAATGGTGCACCAAAGTCCCTATATATCCTTCGATTTGCACGAAATTTGGCATAACGTACTTAATTGAGCCCAGAATGATGTCTGCCAAGTTTCGAGAAAATCGGTCCAGATTTAGATATAGCTCCCATATATAGTTTCGTCCGATTACATGTAAATGGTGCACCAAAGTCCCTATATATCCTTCGAGTTGCACGAAATGTGGCATAACGTACTTAATTGAGCTCAGAATGATGTCTGCCAAGTTTCATGAAAATCGGTCCTGATTTAGATATATCTTCCATATATAGTTTCGTCCGATTTAGTGTAAATGTTGCACCAAAGTCCCTATATATCTTTTGATTTGCACGAAATTTGGTACAGCCTAATCATTTAGGCCTAGAATGATGTCTGCCAAGTTTCGTGAAAATGTCAAGACAAAATATCCGATTTCATGTAAATGCTACACCAAAGTCCTTATATATCCTTCGATTTGCACGTACTGAATTGAGTCTAGAATGATGTCTGCGTTGTTTCGTGAAAATCGGTCCAGATTTAGATATAGCTCCCTTTTATTATAGATTGATTTTAAGTAATTGACGCACCAAGAACCAATAGGAACAAAACGTTCTTAAATTAGTATAACCTATCCTGTCACAAGTTTGTTTGAAATCGCTTAATATTTGGATAGAGCTTCCATATATATTTTCGCCCGATTTCAAGTAAATTGGGCATCACTCCTCATGTTAGTCAGTTTGACATCAAATTTTGCACAACGTACAAAATTGAGCATAGAATTATGTAGTTGCGTTTTCTAGAAGTACAGACATAGCCCAACGGATGACCCATTTATATTTGTTTGAAGTCGATTTACATACTTTATGGATAGATCTACGTAGATTAACATTTAGATAAATATCACATATTTTATTTCATCCAATTTCATGCTAATAGTCCTGTTTAATATACCCATAGTGGTGAAGGGTATCATATAGTCGGCCCCGTCCGACTTTACTACTTTCCCTACTGGTTTTAATTTAGGACCATGACATATTTCATAGAATACAAAATATTTGAAAAAAATATTATAGTACAAGTTTGCAGCCTACAAATTTAATTTGTAACTAAAAAAATAATTTTCATACTTTTTTTCTTAGTTTCCACTTTTTAATCCACCTCTCGTATATATACATGTATATTGGTCTACCTCTATATACCTGTGCTATATAATGAAAAAAAAAAACAAATAAATTCTCTCAAGAAATTGCGGCTATGTCAAATGATTCTGAATTTGCCAATTTTATGTCGTTTTTCTTTCATTCATCGCCATAATTTTGAAATAAAAATTAAATAACATGAAAATTGGCTGTTTATGGGATTTTATGGATTTCCTTACAAAATTTAATTCCGTGTATTTTTTGCAAGCATTCAAAAATGATATTTTTTGGTTGCTCTTAAAAAAATAACTTTTCTTGGTGACTCAAACAAAAATTTTTTAAAAAAAATTTTGCCTATCGGACCTTCAGCAAAAAAGGCTTGAAATTTTTACTAAATATTTTTTAAAGAGACAACAAATACGTGGATTTATTTTTGCTGAATATATTTTTACAAATTCTACAAGGAGACGATTTTTTCAATTACCTAAGTAGAAAAATATTCTTTAGCAGATCCTGATTTTGTTGTTTGAACCAATAATATTGTTCAAACATTTGTTATGTGCCTTGCGGCGTATGAGTGTTGACGTTACATATACGGCTTGCAACACTTCGTGTGTGTGCAAATATTCTTATAAAAATCAAAACTTCTTGATTTGTTTATATGTCCACATTTAATGTTAAATATATATATATATATATATATATATAAAATAATATAAAATTCGTTTGAGAATTAAAGTTTCCTGACCTTGAGAAAATCCACGTTTCAAAGTCCTTGGAAGAAGTATTTTTTTAGAAATTCTCTCATATCTGAGTGCGTATTAGTGTTGTCAATACGTATTCGACAACCTATCACATTTGATATGTGCCTCGGGGCGAATAAGTGTTGACGCTACTCATACGCCTTGATACACTTTGTATGTGTTCAAATATTCATATAAAATTTAAACATTTTGATTTTTTTATATTTTTATTATATACTTGTTATTGTCATTGCGTATACGTGCTGCTGTTACTTATACGTCTATGTAAAGGAGATATTTTACTTTAATAATTATAGCCTACACAACTATGTTGTCAGGGTATTATAGCTTTGTGCAGCCCCAAGAATTTGTAACGTCGCAAAATATTGGTCCTAGACCTAACTTTAAGTATACTGATCGTCATATCTCGATTAGCTGAGTCGATCTAGACATGTGTATCCATCCGTCTGTCCATTATAATTAGTAAACATTATACAGGCCGCAGTTATGGACAATCTTCACGAAATTTTGCATGTAGGATGGGTTCTGGCCAATGAAGACCCTTTTTGTCGTTTTTCGTTTTTGGTCGCTCCAAAGACCGCATATATGGCCGCAATTATTTAGCGGGTCAAATAGATCCTGAAAAATGTGAAAAATGACAAAATTTGTGTTCTATGGCGTATATATCTACGCCTGAAGGACATAGACCCAAGAAGTTGAAAGTATATCCAAGAGGAGTCGTATTTAAATTGATACCATATAATTGGTATGTCATATGTACTCGGATGTGGAAATTAAAGTTAAATATTTATCGGTGCTTACGTATTCAGATATTATGTAGATACCCATTACCAGATTAGAGAGCGGAAATGTAGCTCTGATCGCTTTGAAATCTTCCATGGGGTTCCAGTTATGGACAACGCCTATAATTTTCGATGATGATCACATAAAAAATGTGGGATGAAGTGGGCCGAAAACATATGTTTTGTGTTTTTTCGATTCGATCTATAAGCCACAAGCCGAACATCACAACACAACCCACGGTGAAGGGAATCTCGATAAGTAATTAGCAGGGCTGTAATGAATATTGGGAATATTCGTAAATATGTCAGTGTAAGGAAGAGGTGCTGTTGATCTCTAATCGGCCAAGGGGGTGCAAATATCACGAAATATTGCAAAGACTCGAAATATTTCTACGAAATATTTTGTTCTACAAAAAATAAAAAAATATTCTCAGTGCTGAAAATATTTTCTATAGAAAAATTTATTTCCATAAAAATATTTTAATTTCTGAGGATAGATTATTTTGAATAGAGAAAATATACTTACTCTATTCTATGGAAATAATTTATATAAAACTATTTTACCTAGACGTATAAGTAACGACAAAATTTATACGCAATGATGTACCCAATAAATGTGATGGGTTGTCGAATACGTAATCACCTTACGTATGCGCAATGAGATAAACGTGGATATTTTTAACATGACGAACGTTTTCCTATTCATAATGTCGAATCTAATTTGCTATAACTAATGTCTTCCCAAAAGATTCTTGAGTCTAAAATTGATTTTGTCTTTTGTAAAATTGGAAATAGGAAAATGTCAATTATATTGTTGTATGATGCTTTTGTCTACAGAAAATTATTTCTATTAAAGATTTGTTCTATAAAAAATGTCTTTTCTATAGACAAAAATGTTTTTTTTCTATAGACAAAAATGGTCCCATAAAATATTATAATTTCCGAGGATGATTACAATTTGTTTATTTTTTTATTAAAGAAAATTATTTTATTTTCACTAAAGAAAATTTACTTACTCCAATTTTCCAACTATTCTATGGAAATAATTAAAGTAAAAACTCAACTTTACATAGGCGTATAAGTAACGACAAAATGTATACGCAATGAGACACTCAATAAATGTTATATGTTGACGAATACGTAATGAGGTTAAGCATAATGGATCCTCTTTTCCGCCGGAAGGCTTTGTATACGTGTAATTGTTGAATAAAAATTAAATTAAAACCAGTAAGGAAAGCAGTAAAGTCGGACGGGCCGACTATATGATACCCTTCACCACTTTCGGTATATCCAACAGATGAAACCTAAAAGACGTCGAATTTTTAAAGGACCAGGGACAAAATTATGAAAATCTATTATAAGTGTATATATATATATCGGACGATATATATGGAGCTATATCTAAATCTGGACCGATTTTCTCGAAACTAAACACACATTCATTAATTCATTACGCAATGCCAAATTTCGTGCAAATCGAAAGATATATAGAGACTTTGGTGCACCATTTACCTTAAATCGGACTAAACTATATATGGGAGCTATATCTAAATCTGAACCGATTTTCTCGAAACTTGGCACACATCATTCTGGACCTAATTCAGTACTCTGTGCCAACTTTCATGCAAATCGAAAGATATAGAGGGACTTTGGTGCCCCATTTACCTTACATCGGACGAAACTATATATGGGAGCTATATCTAAATCTGAACCGATTTGCTCGAAACTTGACACACATCATTCTGGACTTCAGTCTGTACTCTGTGCCAAATTTCATGCAAATCGAAAGATATAGAGGGACTTTGGTGCCCCATTTACCTTAAATCGGACGAAACTATATATGGGAGCTATATCTAAATCTGAACCGATTTTCTCGAAACTTCGCACACATCATTCTGGACCTAATTCAGTACTCTGTGCCAAATTTCATGCAAATCGAAAGATACAGAGGGACTTTGGTGCCACATTTACCTTAAATCGGAGGAAACTATATATGGGAGCTGTATCTAAATATGAACCGATTTTCTCGAAACTTAGCACACATCATTCTGGACCTAATTCAGTACTCTGTGCCAAATTTCATGCAAATCGAAAGATACAGAGGGACTTTGGTGCCACATTTACCTTAAATCGTCCGAAACTATATATGGGAGCTGTATCTAAATCTGAACCGATTTTCTCGAAACTTGGCACACATCATTCTGGACCTAATTCAGTACTCTGTGCCAAATTTCATGCAAATCGAAAGATACAGAGGGACTTTGGTGCCACATTTACCTTAAATCGGACGAAACTATATATGGGAGCTATATCTAAATCTGATCCGATTTTCTCGAAATTTGCCACACATCATTTTAGACTTAATTCAGTACGCTGTACCGAAATTCGTGCAAATCGGATGATTTTCAGGGACTAAAGTCCTCAAATCGGACAAAAATATATATGGGAGCTATATCTAAATCTGAACCGATTTTTCCCAATTTCAATAGGGTTCGTCCTTGGGTCAAATAAATGAGCTGTGCCAAATTTCAGCCAAAGCGGATTATAAATGCGACCTGTACTTTGTTTACAATTTAACATCAACAGACGGACGGACGGACGGACGGACAGACAGACGGACGGACGGACATTCATAAATCGACTCAGAAAGTGATTCTATGCATATTCTCAAAAGGAACCATGGGTCTATCTCGATTCCTTTTGCCTGTTACAAACATATGCACAAAGACATAATACCCTGTACCACAGTGTGGTGAAGGGTATAAAAAAAATCAAAAGACAAAAAATAAATCTGATGGCGTTTTCAATAGTGGAAATTAACACAGCCAATAAACTCAGTTGTTTTCAGAATCCAACTACTTCCAACTATTCTGTGAAAATAATTAAATTAAGAAAGTAGGCGTATAAGTAACGACATAACTTATACGCAAGGAGGCACCAAATAAATGTCTTAGATTATCGAATTCGTAACGACATATTCTAAATATTAAGATTTCTCCAACTGACATACAGTGAGTGTAATAAGTATTTTGCCTCAATACAAATTTGACAAAATTCCAATATATACGCCTAAAGCCAGCATACTAAAGATGTAAAATGAATTATGTATGACAGGATATGTTTGTGGACATATTTAGGTCTTATTTCCGCAAGAATCTCCGCGAAAGATCTACTGGTCTAGAAGATATCGGCCAAAATCTATACCAACCCAAAAATGATTATCACAAAAAAGTATTTTGCTTTTTTTATTATTATTTTTGAAAAAAATCATCATATAACACACGCTTTGTCTTTTTATAGTTACCATTGCGGGTAACCTCATGCTAGAAGCGATTTGGCGACGATTCCAATAAACCACGGTATTTTTTCCGCGAATATTTTCTCACATTTACGTTCAATACATTCTCCAGCAATATATCATTTAATATTTGGTAATTTCTCGTCCTAATCTCAAAATGAGAGTATTAAATATAGTCGTCGCGGCTTCAAAACATCCCAAATAAGTTTAATATAATAAAAAGGAGGTTTTGCAAAATATATCGCGAGGACAGGACCTTAAAAACTATTAAAACCAACATCCGACAAACAAATTATTTAAAAAAAATATCGCGAAACCCCATTTTTCTGACTTTGAAAACTTTATGGTCCTTTAATATTGATCTAGGAACCAATATATGCGATGAAAATAGCAATAAGGAGGTCAGATTCAAAGATATGAACAGTTCTAAAATAACAGAAACTACAAAGCAGTACATGAATTTGGGAGAAAACATTATTCTTCGTCAAATACTATTGCGTTTTGAAAAACTGTGGTAGCTGGTGACGAAGACGCATTCAATATTTTACATCCGTTTAACACCATCAGTTGTGAATTAAATGCAGCACTAAATAAACTGGTCGATATATTTATTTTCAAAATAAGATGCATTTCTATTGCCACAAAACCGTTCATATCTTTGAATCTGACCTCCTTATTGCTATTTTCATCGCTTATATTGGTTCCTAGATCAATGTTAATGGACCATAAAGTTTTCAAAGTCAGAAAAGTGGGGTTTCGCGATATTTTTTTAAATAATTTGTTTGTCGGATTTTGGTTTTAATATTTTCTTAGCGATATATTTTGCAAAACCTCCTTTTTATTATTCTAAACTTATTTGGGATGTTTTTAAGCCGCGATGACTTTATTTAATACTCTCATTTTGAGATTAGGACGAGAAATTACCAAATATTAAATGATATATTGCTGGAGAATGTATTGAACGTAAATGTGAGAAAATATTCGCGGAAAAAATACCGTGGTTTATTGGAATCGTCGCCAAATCGCTTCTAGCATGAGGATACCCGCAATGGTAACTATAAAAAGACAAAGCGTGTGTTATATGATGATTTTTTTCAAAAATAATAATAAAAAGCAAAATACTTTTTTGTGATAATCATTTTTGGGTTGGTATAGATTTTGGCCGATACCTTCTAGACCAATAGGTCTTTCGCAGTGATTCTTGCAGAAATAAAATCTAAATATGTCCACAAACATATCCTATCATACATAATTCATTTTACATCTTTGGTATGTTGGCTTTAGGCGTATATATTAGAAATTTGTCAAATTTGTATCGAGGCAAAATACTTATTACACTCACTGTATGTATATATATTTCGAAAAAATCCTCATCTTCCATTTCCAAAAAAAAATGTTATTAATTATTCCCAATGTTTCGTTTTTGCACAACATCTGCGTGTGACTGCGTACACTTTTCTATTTCCTCGGAATTTTTATGTCTCACTTAAACGTAACAATTGTGTGTGTGTGTTTTTTTTCATTTCAACATAAACACGCGACAATGAATCATTATTTTCAATTTGACTTTTTTCTGTTTTCAATATTTAAAAAATAAATAAACAGTAAAACATTTTAGCAGAAATGTCGAAGTGTTCATTGTTGTCGTCGGCTGCTTCGAAAATTGAGAGTCATCAATTATTGTCTGCCAAAAAGTAGAACGAGACGAAAAAAAAAAAAACAAATAAAGAAAATGATCCAGGAAAATACCATGTCAAAGAAAATGATTTTGAAATTAAGAAGAAAATCTTACGGTTAATACCTGACTGCAAAGTACCTGAAGAAATTGTTGTGGTTAATATCTGACTGCAGAACACCTGATGGCTATGATAGCCTATGATTTTATTAATTTTTTTTTTATTTCAAATAAATTTTAGAAATATGAAAATATATCATTGGAATAATTTAAAATTTATTTTTATTTTTTTTTTTTTTGGATTTAATGTCCTCCAAAATTCCCAAAATATTTTCCAAATTATTCCTATATTTAATTAAGACATTTTTAAAATCTAATTTCGCCCACCATTGAATCACCTTACAGACAGCCTTACTGCCTGATAATTACCAACATTTATTTTTAATATCTTCATAATTCAAAAAAAAAATATATATATATATGAAATCTTATATACAATTTCTGTGTTACAAAAATAATTATTATTATTTTTTTGCATGGTGCGAAAAGTGAAATTTCAAAATATTTTGACAGATTTCATACGAATTTGAAGAAAATAAAAAATCTAAAAAAATATATATATGACCATCAAAATTTTGAAAAAATAAATAATAAAGAAATCAAGCGACAACACGCTGACAATTTTTCTAAACATTTTTAATGATATACAACAAACAACTATCCTCCTAACACCAACCCACCACCTCCCTCATAAAAAAAATCAACAATGTCTCTCTCACGACACAGACATTTAATGTCCGACCGACACCTACTTGTGAAGAAAGTCACTATTTTTTCCATTAAAAAAATTTTTATTTTTAAGCAAACAAAATTGTTTTCTAAAAATATTCGAAAAATATGAGACACAAGTTTATTATAACAAAAATATTTTCTTGTTGATTTGTTGCAAAAAATTTGTGTGTGTATAGATTTTTTTGCAAAAATAAATCTAACAACCTCTAGACATTTGAATTGCCGGTGACAGCATTTTTTTATTACAATGGAATTTAAGGTGTTTTAATTGGAAAATGATCTTGAAATCTAATAAAAAACTAACCACAATAAATTAAAATATTTTTGGTGTTGATGTCTGTAAAATTTATGTTTATGGTCCACCCACTAAGAGATTAGAAAACAATTTTTTTATTAATATAGAAATCAAATATTCCTAAAAAATTGGAAAGGGGGATTATTATTTTCCTATAATAAATATTTTGAGGCGGGGTATAATTTAGTTTGTTTAGGAAAAATTTTCATAGTCTTGTGAAAGACATAGATTCTGAAGAAAAACCCAGTAAGGCAAGTAGTAAAGTCGGATGGGGCCGACTATATGATACCCTTCACCTCTTTGGGTGTATTCAACAGATGAATCCTAACAGACGTTGTATTTTTAAAGGACCAGCAAAATGAAATTGGATCCATAAACATGTCATTCTGCAACCAATACTAATTTCTTTCATTTGGTCAGATAAAGAAGCTATGTCTAAATCTGAACCGATTTCAACGATTTCAGGAAATTATCATTCTAGACCTAATTCATTACGCTTTGCCATATTTCGTGCAAACCGAAAGATATTGAGGGACTTTGGTACACCATTTACCTTAAATATATATGGGAGCTATATCTAAATCTGAACCGATTTTCACCAAACTAAGCACACACCATTCTGCACTTTATACAGAACGCTCTGCCAAATTTCGTGCAAATTGAATGATATATAGGGACTTTGTTGCACCATTTACGTAAAATCGGACGAAACTATATATGGGAGCTATATCTAAATCTGAAGCGATTTTCACAAAACTTACCACACATCATTCTAGACTTAATTGAATACGATATGCTGAATTTCGTGCAAATCAAAAGATATATAGGGACTTTGGTGGACCATTTACATTAAATCGGACGAAAATATATATGGGAGCTATCTGAAGCGATTTTCAAGAAACTTAACACACATCATTCCATACTTCATTCATTACGCTGTGCCAAATTTCGTGCAAATCGAAAGATATATAGAGATTTTGGTGCACCATTTACCTAAAATCGGACGAAACTATATATGGGGGCTATATCTAAATCTGAACCGATTTTGCATGAAACTCAGCACACATCATTCTAGGCCTAATTCATTACGCTGTGCCAAATTTCGTCCAAATCGAAAGATATATAGGGACTTCGGTGCACCATTTACATTAAATTGGACGAAAATATATATGGGAGCTATATCTAAATCTGAACCGATTTTTCCCAATTTCAATAGGGTTCGTCCTTGGGTCAATTAAGTGACCTATGCCAAATTTCATCCAAATCGGATCATAAATGCGACCTGTACTTTGTTCACAAAAATACATGGACGGACAGACGGATGGACATGCGTAAATTGACTCAGAAAGTGATTCTATGCTTATTCTCAAAAGGAACCATGTGTCTATCTCGTTTCCTTTTGACTTTTACAAAGTCACAGTGTGGTGAAGGGTATAAATGTTCGGACATAAAGACGACATTTTTTCTATAACAACACTAATCTCATTCCAGAGAAATATATTTTTCTTATCTCAATCCAGAGAAACATATTTTACTATAGAATCTCTCAGGAGATTCTATGTAGAAACTCTGCGTATGATTATTGATGTTACGTATTCGACAACCTATCAAAGCTGTTAGATGAGATCATTGCGTATAAGTGTTGTCGTTACTTATACGCCTATGTGAAGTTTTATTTTTTCGTTGGGGGTTTTATTCCAACCCTAGTGTTTATTAATCTCAACGAAAATCGAATTCATTGCTAAACTAAATACTTCAATATGCTACAAGTGTTTTTTGGTTATAAAAGTTTTTTTTTTTTATTGTAAAGTATTAAGGGGGAGAGATCAGGGGAGAATATCCCAAACAAAACCCCAAAACCATGTAAACCGAGAATAGTAAGAAAAAATGGGGTTGGAGAATGGAAAAATTCGAATATAGGGACTGTTTACACCTTTTTTATCCATCTGAAGAAATTCGAATATAGTGCGAGTTTGGAAAAGTTGAGGACAGGAATACATCCACACAAGTTGAGGAGGACATTTTTTGTGTAGAAAAAATTTCTTATTCGTATTTTATTCTATAGAAAATATCCTCAACCCTATAACTGAAATTATTTCTTCACAAAACATGCTCTCAGCATACTCATACTCTCTAATTTTGGACACTTTTTTAATCCTTCTTTAGAAATTAGTATATTAAATGAGTTCGAAAAAAACGAGGACAGAAATACATCCTTGTTAGAGGATGAGGATATATTTTGTGTCGAAAAAAAATCTCAGTTGCCGGATCTGCAAAAAATATCCGCAGCCCATAGCATACTTTTGGCTGAGAAATATTTTTTCTTTGGAATAATAGTTTCAGACAATTTTTTAACAGAAAATATATTATTTTTTCTGAGGATAGATTATTTTCAATAGAGATTTTTTTTTGAGATTTTTCCATTCACAAAAGCCTTAGCATTCAAGTGGAAAAAAATCAGAGTTACATAGGCGTATAACTAACGACATTACTTATACGCAATGTGGCACCTAATAAGTGTGATAGGTTGTCGTATACGTTACGGCGCCAATTATACGCACTGAGACAAGAGTGGGGTTTTTAAATAAGATTTTTTACCGAAGGCCAAGAAGAGTGGGTTTTTTATTGAATATTTGTTTGGAGAACTAAAAAGAGTGGACTTTTAAAATATGACATTCAATTCTGAGGTTATTAAAAAAATATATATATATATCCTCAGAACATGACGACCTTTTCTTCTTTAGCAAACATATTTTTCCCATTCTGAATAATGATTTAGTACTTTGGAATAACATTTTCAGATCTAAGGATGCTTTTCTATGAATTATTTTAATTAGGGAACATTTAATTAGACCAGAGTTTCATTATCAAAATCTAACATTTCCAACTACATTATAAAAACCAGTGAGCAGAGCAGTATAGTCGGACGGGGCCGACCATACGATACTCTACACGAAACTCTAACTTTCTGTGGATGTTTAGTTCGAGCCTGGGCAGTATTTCGCGATATTTGCACCCTCTTGACCGATTAGAGATCAACAGCACCTCTTCCTTACACTGACATATTTTCCGAATATTCCCAATATTCATTACAGCCCTTCTAATTGTCCAGATTCCCTTCATCGTAGGTTGTGTTGTAATGTTCGAATTATAATTGTGACCTATAGATAGACTCGAAAAACACAAAAAAATTAAGTTTTCAGTCCACTTCATCCGAATATTATTACATGATCATCACCGAAAATTATAGGCATTGTCTTGACCATACCTGTATCCTCATGGAAAATTTCAAAGCGATCAGCTCTATATTTCTGCCCTCTAGTACGGTAATGGGTTCCTAAAAAAGCACCTGTAAATATTTAAGTGTATTTAAGTAATCAATATAAAGGCCAACCACTCCTCTTGGATATACTATCAAGTTCTCGGATCAACATCCTTCAGGGGTAAACATATACGCTATAGAATATAAATTTAGTAATTTTTCACACAAAAGTCATGTTCCATTTGACCCGCTAAATATTGACCGATCTTTGTCAATGCAGGCATGCTTATTCTTTAGACCGATCCCGTTTTCCATGTAAAATTTCGCGATGTTCGAGCCATAATTACGGCTTGTGGAGCGACCAGAAAAACGGACAAAAATTAAGTATTTGGTCCATTTCAATCCATTTCAATAGGGGTCTTCATTGACCAGAACCCATCCTACATGCAGCATTTCGTGAAGATTGGTCCATAACTGTGGCCTGTATCGTGTTTAGAAATTATAATGGACAGACGGACGGACATGTCTAGATCGACTCAGCTAGTCGAGATATGACGATCGGTATACTTAAAGTTGGGTCTAGGACAGTGTTGGGCAAAACTAACTGAGAGCAAATGTGTGTGAGAGTAACTGAGAATTCTCCATTAAAAGCGACTGACGTAAAGGGAAAAAAAGAAAATGTGTTTAACCATCGGCCCTCAGTTACGGTAGCGTATATGGGTAAGCATGCCTGGTCTAGGACCAATATTTCGTGACGTTACAAACTCTTGGGGCTGCACAAAGCTATAATACCCTGGCAACATAGTTGTGTAGGGTATAATAATAAAAGTGACAAATTTTAGTTACGAGTGCGTATAAGTAATGACAACACTTATACGCAATGAGACTCCTAACAAATATGATAGGTTGTTGAATACGTAATGTCAGCACATATACGCACTGAAACAAAAGAGCATTTCAAGAACATATGTTTTGAATGGCGAAGTGGCTTGAATTTAAAAAGGATGATGATGAAATTTCCTCAGATCTTTGAATGCCAATTTTTCCCTTTAGAAAATATGCCCTCCCTGAGAATTTAATTTATTTTACACAAGAAATATGCTCAGCCTATTAAATTAATTATTTTTTATCCTCAACATAGTAACACTTTTTTACTTTAAATAAAAACCATTTTAGACCCAAGGATATTTTGACAAATAAAATATTCTTATTTCGAAGGATAAATAATTTCCAATAAAGATAATTTCCTAAAGAGGCTCGCGGTTATTCTGTTCTGAAAATACAAGTTCTAAATAATATTATAAAAATAAGAAAAGGGAATTTTCATTATTATGGAGTATAAGTAACGACAACACTTATACGCAATGTGGCACCTAAGTAATGTGATAGGTTGTAGAATACGTAAAGACAACACGTATACGCACTGAGATAGGCGTGGATTTTTTATGGAATATTTGTCTAAGTACCATTAAAGCCTGGATATTTAAAAAAAATATTTCTTCCAAGGACCTTGAAACGTAGGTATGTATAAATATTTCTTCCAAGATCGTTGGAGCGTGGATATATAAAAAAATATTTCTTGCAAGGACCTTGAAGTGTTTCTTTCAGAGATCAAAAAATTTAGATATTTCAACCTATTTTTTCCAGAGATCTAAAAACGTAGATATTTGTATTCCCAGTATCCATGTTTATAAATTATATATCGAAAAATGTTAAGTGACGAAATCAACGTTACGTAGGCGTATAAGTAGCGACAAAACGTATACGCATTGAAGCACATAACAAGTACGCAAATAGTCGAATTCGTAACAACAACACCTATACGCACTAAGAAGAATATTATTTTTTTCATGTACCAAGAAGAATGGATTTGAGTATAAATATTTTTTCAAAGGATCAAGAAAATGGGATTTTTAGACTGCTATTTTTCAAAGAACCAAGGAGCGGAGATTAAAAAAATAATATATTATTTAGCTCCACAGAATTTTTAAGGAAAAATTTTCCAAGGTCAGGAAGCTTGGGTTCTGTTATAGAATATTTTTTTTTTCCAAGAACAAAGTGGTGCATAGATTTTTAAAGACATTTTTTCAATAAAACGACAATTTTTTAAGTTTAAAGCTAGTTTGAAAAAATATTCTTTTTAAAATCCACGCCTTGTGGGTCATTAGAAAAAATATTCTTTTGAATATCTGCGCCTTGTGGGTCATTGAAAAAATATTCCTTTAAAAATCCACGCCATGTGGGCATTAAAAAAAAATATATTTGAAGAATTTACGCCTTGTGGGCATTAAAAAAAAATCTTTTAAGAATCTACACCTTGTGGGCATTAAAAAATATTTTAAGAATCTACGCCTTGTGGGTCATTGAAAAAATATTCTTTTAAAAATCTACGCCTTGTGGGTCATTGAAAAAATATTCTTTTAAAAATCTACGCCTTGTGGGTCATTGAAAAAATATTCTTTTAAAAATCTACGCCTTGTGGGCCATTAGAAAAATATTCTTTTAAAAATCTATGCCTTGTGGATGATTGAAAAAAATATTCTTTTGATAATCCACGCCTTATGGGTCATTGAAAAAATATTCTTGTAAAAATCTACGCCTTGTGGATGATTGAAAAAATATTCTTTTAAAAATCTACGCCTTGTGGGTTTCTTTAAAAAATATTTTAAAAATCTACGCCTTGTGGGTTTCTTTAAAAAATATTTTAAAAATCCACGCCTTGTGGGTTTCTTTAAAAAATATTATCCTAGAAAAAATTTATCCTAGAAAAATTTAGAAAAATATTATCCTAAAAATCTACGCCTTGGTAACCATTAGAAAAATATTCTTTTAAAAATCTACGTCTTATGGGCCATTGAAAAAATATTCTTTTAAAAATCTACGCCTTATGGGTCATTGAAAAAATATTCTTTTAAAAATCTACGCCTTGTGGGTCATTAGAAAAATATTATTTAAAAAATCTACGCCTTGTGGGTCATTACAAAAATGCATTTTAAAAAATTTACATCTTGCTGGATTAAATTTCATAAATATTTATACAAAATATATGCAAAGTTAATGATTTCACTTCGAGTGTATCTCATTGCGTATAAGTGTTGCCATTACGTATACGACAACCTTTCTCATTTGTCCATTGCCTTATAGCATATAAATGTTGTCATTACTTATACGCCTACATACCTCTGAATTCTTATTTTCATGTTTTTCTTATTTTAGTACGAAACAAGTGAAAAAGCGGTAAGTTCGGCCGGGCCGAACTTTGGATACCCTCCACCATAGTTATATTGACAAGTACTATAAATGAAAATATAGGAAACATACCAAAAAGTGGACCTATACCGACATTTCTAAAAACGGATTATGTAAACCATAATAAAAAATTTTCGCAATTTTTAAAGGATAATATTGGTACTAGACCCCATGTTTCTTTGGACCAAATCCGTTTCAGAAAATTTAGATTTCATCCGAACTTTGTCCATTTTATTATTTCTTCCAAGCTTAGTTCAAATTCGAAGATGGGGAATATCGGTCCACTCCTTCTGGAACCTCCAATCAGGGGCTAGGTCTAAATGCGGCTATAGTTCACTACCGAACCTTACGTTCTAATTTTTTATCTCTCTATCCTCCGCAGTTGAAATGATTACAAAAGGGTCTTAGAACCAAACCCAAAACGCGCAACAAATCAGATAACTATTTTAATAAAAAAAGGGGGTTATGTGGGGACTACCCTAAAAATATACGACTACAAAATAACAAATTGCAGCAAATTCAGTTGAAAAACGCGCTCAAGACCCCAAAATACCGAAAATTGGGGGTATCCTTATATGGGGGCTATCCGAAAAAACGGACCTATATTCATAATATTTTGTGGAGAGAACTACAAAGAACTATTAAGAACTCAATGTACCAAATTTCAGCGTATTCGGTAGAAAAACGCGCTCAAGAACCCCAAAATACCGAAAATTGGGGGTACCCGTATATGGGGGATATCCGAAAAAATGGACCTATGTTTATAATTTTTTGTGGAGAGATTTTGTGCCTATTAAGAACCCAATGTATTAAATTTCAGCGTATTAGGTTGAAAAACGCGCTCAAGAACCCCAAAATACCGAAAATTGGGGGTACCCTTATATGGGGGCTATCCGAAAAAATGTACCTATATACATAATTTTTTGTAGAGAGATTTGGTACCTATTAAGAACTCAAAATACTAAATTACAGCCAATTCGGTGGAAAAATACGATCAAAACCCCCAAAATACTGAAAAGTAGGAGGTGCCGTTATATGGGGGCTACCAGAAAAAGTGGACCTATATTTATAATTTGTGGAGACATTTAGTACCCAATAAGAACTCAATGTACCAATTTTCAGCGTATTCGGTTGAAAAACGAGAGCAAGAACCCCAAAATACCGAAAATTGGGAGGTACTGTTATATGGGAGCTATACCTAAGCGTGGACCGATATATCCCATCTTCGAACTTGACCTGCCTGCAGACAAAAGACAACCCTATGCAAAATTTCAGCACCCTATCTCAATTCCTTCAGAAGATAGCGTGATTACAACAGACGGACGGACGGACATGGCTAGATCGTCTTAGAATTTTACCCTGATCAAGAATATATATACTTTGTGGGGTCAGAAATGAATATTTCGATGAGTTACAAACGGAATGACAAAATTAATATACCCTCCATACTATGGTGGAGGGTATAAAAATGGAATAAAATTCGTTGAATCCTTGATTAGAATTTTTCCACGAAACAGGTGAATAATTTAAAAATTTATTTGCCTTATTTATTTTTTTAACATCAGTAGATATTTGTTTTTCTGTTTTCTTTATTTTGCTATGGTAAAATTAATATGGACAAATAAAATATATTATTTTATTGGAATGTCAGCAGTCATTGTTATTAAAATAAATATTAACTAAAAAAGAAAAAAAAATCGCAAGAATCTCAATGATGATGATTTGGTCAAAATAACACTTCTTCCAGTTCGGAAATTTCTTATTTTCTTTTGTTTTCTTCCACCAAAATTTTGATGAGTTAAAGTCTTAAGAAACTCATGGACTTTGATGACGACAATAAATATATAGTGCCGCCGACCGGCAAGTGCTGCTGGTATTCTTCAGAACAGAACATTTTTCTTTTTGAGATTTTTTCATCCAAACCAAAATCTCATCATCATCATCAGCCTCTCATGTCGAAGAGAAATGCCGGACAATAACGTCACTCACTTATATGTTCGGTAGATGGATGTATGGATATATATTGACGACACACAACAAGAGCATCCACACACATGACGAACAACAACAACAACCATGTGAGTCTCCATGGGTCGTCATCATTTTCATAATTATCAGGAAAAACAAAAAATCAACATCATTATGACGAACCAACACATCATCATTAGCGTTTTTGTTGTTGCTGTTCTTCTTCTGATGGCTGGCTGCTGGTGAGCAAAAAAGTCAGCAGCCAAAAATTTGGCGAGTGGCGACTTTGTTTCAGTTTGATTTTTATTTAAGAACGATACGGACCAAAACGCGTCGAAAGTAGAATAGAAAAAAAACACACTAAAGTCGCCGTTTAGAAAAAAATCGACACATTTTCGGATAACACTTAGCGGTTGATAAAAAGTGAAAGAATTTCGACATTCAGATTTTTTTGGAATATTTTGCAATAGTTTTTAACAAAAATAAAATTGAAAAAAAAAAATAGAAAGAAAGGAAATAAATCTGTGATTATGAAAAATAATAGAATATAAAAGTAATAGAAAAAAATATTGAAATTAAATTTAAATAACAAAGTGGCAGCATTTAAAGAAAAAATTAAAATCCAACAATAAACCACCTCTCCTACCATTGAAAAAATAGAAAAAGTCTCATAATGTCCCAAGCAACACCGACACCGCCCCCACCACCCTCAAGATTTCCAAATCGACCGCCACGTATTATTATACGCAATCCACACAATGGTTCCGCAATGGGTTCAATGCCGCCAACAGCTCAAACAGGTACCTATGGTACAGGTTCAGTGGCTGGTGCACCCTATTGGCCACCCTATGCCAATCCATTTGCAGCGGGCAATTTTATGGCCAAGGGTTTTGAAGGTTTCGTCGATTTCACCAAATCGGGCATGAGTTTTGGTGAAAAATTCACCTTTAGCATGTACAATAAACTAAGTAAATGGTCGAAGAAATGGTTTACACATATATTCCTGTTGACGGTGGTCGCTCTCTACACGGTGGGTGGTGCATTGCTCTTCAAGGCTATTGAAAGTAAGTTTGAAAATTTGGATAACGAAATTTTTTTGAAAATAAAAATATGGGATGTTTAAAAAATAATCAGATATTTTAAAGCGATTCCATAACCAGTTATGAAAATGATAAAAATCTAAAAAACATTATTTGAAGAAAATTCTTCAAAAGAATCTGCGAATCGATTGGAGCTTGAAAAAATATTCCTTAAAAACTTTTCGTTTAAGGATGGTCCTTACAAAAATATTGCAATGAAAAATCATCGCTAAGAGAGATTAAAACTTAATTTTAAATTTTTAAAAATGTCTCGTCCGGACCTTAAAAAAGTGTACGTTTTTTTTGGTACCTTAAGTAAATCTACGCTTGAAATACACGACCCTCAGTGCGTATAAGTGTTGACGTTACGCATACGACAACCTTTCAATTTTGTTATAGGCGTATAAGTGTAGTCGTCACTTATACGCCTATATACCATAAATTTCCTTCATTTTTTAGATGTTCCTTGAAAAAAATTCTTCAACAAAAATCACGACTTGGTAGGCTTGAAAAAATATTCTTTAATAAAAACCACGATTTGGTGGACCTGAAAAAAATATTCTTAAGTGGACCTGACAAAATATTCGTTCAAAAATCCACGCTTTGCTGGTCATACAAAACATATGCCACGACTTGGTGGACCTGAAAAAATATTCTTCAATAAAAACCACGACTTAGTGGACCTGAAAAAATATTCGTTCCAAAACCCACGCTTTGCTGGTCATACAAAACATATGCCACGACTTGGTGGACCTGAAAAAATATTCTTCAATAAAAACCACGACTTAGTGGACCTGAAAAAATATTCGTTCCAAAACCCACGCTTTGCTGGTCATACAAAACATATACCACGACTTGGTGGACCTGAAAAAATATTCTTTAATAAAAACCACGACTTAGTGGACCTGAAAAAATATTCGTTCAAAAATCCTTGCTTTGCTGGTCCTTCAAAACATATACCTACGAAAATCCACGTTTGAGAAATATGTGTCTCAGTGCGTATAAGTGTAGACGTAACGTATACGACAACGTATCCATTTTCTTCGGTGTCTCGGGGCTTTTACATTTTGTCGTCATTTATACGCCTATACATCGTTAGATTTCCTAGTTGAAGTTTGGTCATAGAAAATATTAGATGGTGCCATAAAACTATATCCCTTTTAATAATTCAGCATTTTATGAAAACTGAGGATATATTCAATCATGATCCGTCATGATGTCAGAGCATTTGTGTAATTCACTCCTTCATGGTTTGTTAATAAATATTCATGTGATAATATTCAGACCGTTGTTCCTGAGAAATATTCTTCACAACATCCATACTTGAAAAACAGGAGACTCAGGCGTATAAGTGCTGACGGTACGTATACGATAACGTGTTCATTTTGTTCAGTGTCTCAAAGCGGATGCGGTTTGTCGTCACTTATACGCCTACATACCGCTACTTTCCTTAGTTTAATATTTGTCATTGAAAAATATATTCGCTTTGAAAATCCACTACTGAATGGTAGCATAGAATTAAAAGCCCTCACTTTTAAAAATCCACGCCTTGTGGTTCATTCAAAAAAATACTCTTTTAAAAATCCACGCCTTGTGGTTCATTGAAAAAATAATCTTTTAAAAATCCACGCCTTGTGGGTCATTGAAAAATATTCTTTTCGAAATCTACGCTTTGTGGGCCATTGAAGAAAAAGATTCTTTAAAAATCCACACTTTGTGGGTCATTGCAAAAATTTCTTTTTAACCAGTAAGGAAAGTAGTAAAGTCGGACGGGGCCGACTATATGATACCCTTCACCACTTTGAGTATATTCAACAGATGAATCCTAACAGAAGTCGCATTTTTAAAGGACCAGTAAAATGAAATTGGAACCATAAACACGTCATTCTGCAACCGATACTAAATTCTTCATTTGGTCAGATATAGAAGCTATATCTAAATCTGAACCGATTTCAGGAAACTTAACACACATCATTCTAGACCTAATTTGTTACGCTGTGCCAAATTTCGTGCAAATCGAAAGATATATAGGGACTTTGGTGCACCATTTACATTAAATCTGACGAAAGTATATGTGGGAGCTATATATAAATCTGAACCGATTTTCAGGCAACTTTACACACATCATTCTAGACCTAATTTGCTACGCGGTGCCAAATTTCGTGCTTAAATCGACTCAAAAAGTGATTCTATGCATATTCTCAAAAGGAGCCATGGGTCTATCTCGATTATTTTTGCATGTTACAAACATATGCACAAAAACATAATACCCTGTACCAGAAAAAAGAATTTGGTTCAATAACCTCAAAACCTGGGGGCTACCAGAAAAAATTGACCAATATTTATAATTTATAGTGGAGAGATGTGCTACCTAATAAGAACTCGACGTACTAAATTACAGTCAATTTGGTCGAAAAATCCGATCAGAACCCCCAAAATACCAAAAATTTTGGGGTACCGTTATATGGGTACTACCAGAAAAACTGGACCTATATTTATAATTTTTAGTGGAGTAATTTGGTACCCAATAAGAACCCAATGTACAAAATTTCAGCGAATTCAGTTATAAAACGAGCCCAAAAACCCGAAAATACCGAAACTTGGGGGTACCCTTATATGGGGGCTTTCCGAAAAAATGGACCTTTATTTATAATGTTTGGTAGGGAGATTTGCTACCCAATAAGAACACAAAGTACCAAATTTCAGTGAATTCGGTCGAAAAATGCGATCAAAACCCCCAAAATACCGAAAATTGGGGGTAATCTTATATGGGGGCTATCCGAAAAAATGGACCTTTATTTATAATTTTTGGTAGGGAGATTTGCTACCCAATAAGAACTCAATGTACAAAATTTCAGGGAATTCAGTTACAAAACGCGCTCAAGAACCTCAAAATACCGAAAATTTGGGGGTACCCTTATATGGGGGCTATGCGAAAAAATGGACCGTTATTTATAATTTTTGGTAGGGAGATTTGCTACCTAATAAGAACACAAAGTACCAAATTTCAGCGAATTCGGTCGGAAAATGCGATCAAAACCCCCAAAATACCGAAAATTGGGGGTAATCTTATATGGGGGCTATCCGAAAAAATGGACCTTTATTTATAATTTTTGATAGGGAGATTTGCTACCCAATAAGAACTCAAAGTACCAAATTTCAGCGAATTCAGTTAAAAAACGCGCTCAAGAACCTCAAAATACCGAAAATTTTGGGGTACCCTTATATGGGAGCTATGCCTAAACGTGGACCGATTTTTTCCAATTTCAATAGGGTTCGTCCTTGGGCCAATTAAGTGACCTGTGCCAAATTTCATCCAAATCGGATCATAAATGCGACCTGTACTTTGTTAACAAAAATACATGGACGGACGGACGGACGGACGGACGGACAGACGGACAGACGGACATGCATAAATCGACTCAGAAAGTGATTCTATGCATATTCTCAAAAGGAACCATGGGTCTATCTCGATTATTTTTGCCTGTTACAAACATATGCACAAAGACATAATACCCTGTACCACAGTGTGGTGAAGGGTATAAAAATCCACGACTTGTGGGTCATTGAAAAAATGTTCTTTTAAAAATCGACGCCTTGTGGGTCATTGAAAAAATGTTCTTTTAAAAATCAACGCTTTGTGGGTCATAAAAAAATTCTTTTGAAAATCCACGCCTTGTGGGTCATTGAAAAAATATTCTTCTAAAAAGCCACGACTTATGGGTCATTGAAAAAATATTCTTTTAAAAATTCTGATGGGCCTTCAACAATATTCTGTAGTGTATTCAGATCTCTCAAAAAATTTTCTTAGTGCGTATGTGTGTTGTCGTCACTTATACGTCTCGAGATTTTTTTGCATCCTTCACCTTAAGGTGGAGTTTTAATTAGACTTTTTTGAAGAAATGTAATTTATAAAAATATATTTTTTAATTTTTTTTTGAGGCCAACAGAGGTTTGACTTTAAAATAACAATGTTTTTTCCAAAGACTTTAAAAGTTGACTTAGTTGTGGATTTTGAAAAAGTGGATATAAATGTAAAAATCAATATCAGATTACCATCGGATTATTAAATAGTTTTCCCAGGAATCTAAAGGTGTGAATTAAAAAAAAATATTTTTTTAATTATTTCATTAATAAGTATATTTTTTCCAAGAACTACCACTTGTGAATCCCCAAGGTCCTTGGTCCTTTTAAAAACAACATTTTTTAAACAATTCCGAGATTAGTCGATTTTTTATAAAAATATAATTTTATTTTCATCACATCATCTAAATCATACAAATAAATCATCATGAAATCCAGTAAGGAAATTAATAAAGTCGGACTGGGCCGACTATATGATAGCCTTCACAACTTTGGTTATATTGTACATATGTATCCTTACAATTGCATGTCAATGTTCCCTCGAAGGAACATACTCATGTCTTTCCGGAACTTATGATAAATTTAATTTCATTCGAGCATTCTGCGTACCATGAGAAAAATTTATGGAAAATGATTTTTAGCAAAATTAGCAAAATTGGTGCACAATTTACCTAAAATCGGACGAAAATATATATGAGAGCTATATCTAAATCTGAACCGATTTTCGCGAAATATCACACACATCACTCTACACTTTATTCAGTACGCTATGCTAACTTTTTGGACAAATCGAAGGATATATAAGGACTTTGGTCCACCATTTACATAAAATCGGACGATAATATATGTGGGAGCTATATCTAAAACTGAACCGATCTTCTCGAAACTCACCACTCATCATTCTAGACTCAATTCAGAACGCTTTGCCAAATTTCGTGCAAATCGAAGGATATAAAGGAACTTTGGTGCACTATTTACCTAAAATCGGACGAAAATGTATATGGGAGCTATATCTAAATCTGAACCGATTTTCACGAAACTTAGAACACATCATTCTAGGCCTAGTTCAGTACGCTGTGCCAAATTCCGTGCAAATCGAAAGATATATAGGGACTTTGGAGCACCATTTACATAAAATCGGAAGAAAAAATATATAGGACATATATCAAAATCCGAACCGATTTTCCCGAATCTTAACACACATCAATCTAGACCTAATTCATTACGATATGCCAAATTTCGTGCAATTCGAAAGATATATATAGGGACTTTGGTACACCAATTACCTAAAATCGGTCGAAAATATATATGGGAGCTATATCTAAATCTGAACCGATGTTCACGAAACTTAACCCACATCCTTCTAGGCTAAATTCAGTATGCTGTGTCAAATTTCGTTCAAATGAAAAGATTTGCAGTGACTTTGGTTCACCATTTACCTAAAATCGGGAGAAACTATATATGGGAGCTATATCTAAATGTGAACAGATTTTCACGAAAGTTTGCACACATCATTCTAGACTCGATTCAGTACGCTCTGCCAAATTTCGTGTAAATCGAATGATATATAGAGACATTGGTGCACCATTTACATTAAATCGGTCGAAAATATGTATGGGAGCTATATCTAAATTTGAACCGATTTTCAACAATTTCAATAGGGTTCGTCCTTGGACCAAATAAATGAGCTGTACCAAATTTCATCCAATTCGAATTAAAAATGCGACCTGTACTTTGTTTACAATTTAACATCAACAGACGGACGGACATGCATAAATCGTCTCAAAAAGTGATTCGTGCATATTCTCAAAAGGAACCATGGGTCTATCTCGATTCCGTTTGTCTGTTACAAACATATACACTAATACATAATACCCTGTACTACAGTATGGTGAAGGGTATAAAAACAACAACAACAATACGTACACACACACATCCTACATCCAAAAATAATGCCATGGTGTAAATTACTTATTCATGTAGTTCCGATTACAGTTCATGCCATTTGTGTCAAGTTCAAATAAAATTTGGAAATTTTTTGTAAATCAGAACAAAAGAGGTCAGAGAACTGGAGATTATTTCGTTGTGCATTTGAAAACAAAAACAATAGCAACAACACAAAATGAAATGGAGAAAACATTTCATACAAAAAGGGTAAACAAAAAGCATTACTGCATTAGAGAGTCAGTCTGTCTCCATTTTACTTCGGACTGGAGGTTGATGTTAAACCAAAATTAGTATACGACCTTGACCTTCACTTAGTGGCGGCACTGCAATGTGAAAATAATCCCATAAATTTTTAGGAACACAGTTACTCATATATAATATCGGTTTAAGTGGATTTGTCCAACAATCCATGATGTCAGCTAATATATAGTTGGAGAGATTTTGTATGGGGAGCCTTAGAGGGGGAATTTTGAGGGAAAAAATTAGAAACAAATATTTTTATGGAATTAAATGCGTTTTTGGCATTACAATATAAAAATTTGTTACAAAACAAAAAAAAAATTAAAAATTCATGGCACAAAAAATTGAAAGAAACAAACAAATAAATCATTGCATGGCTTATGGAAATTGCGTTCAGTCGACATACAGTGGGAGGGAAAAAGAGGGGGAAATTTATTTATTTTCGTTCTACAATTAAAAAATTTGTTTTGACTTTTGAATTTATATGTCTTTTCAAAGATCGGAATTTAAAAAAAATATATTTTTTGTAAGGAACTTCAGTCTTACATTTAAAAAAATTTTCAGAGGCCGCCAGTTCTGGATATTTGAAAAAAAATTAATGTTACACTTTTTATACCCTTCACCACACTGTGGTACAGGGTATTATGTCTTTGTGCATATGTTTGTAACAGGCAAAAATAATCGAGATAGACCCATGGTTCCTTTTGAGAATATGCATAGAATCACTTTCTGAGTCGATTTATGCATGTCCGTCTGTCCGTCTGTCCGTCCGTCCGTCCGTCCGTCCATGTATTTTTGTTAACAAAGTACAGGTCGCATTTATGATCCGATTTGGATGAAATTTGGCACAGGTCACTTAATTGGCCCAAGGACGAACCCTATTGAAATTGGAAAAAATCGGTCCACGTTTAGGCATAGCTCCCATATAAGGGTACCCCAAAATTTTCGGTATTTTGAGGTTCTTGAGCGCGTTTTTTAACTGAATTCGCTGAAATTTGGTACTTTGAGTTCTTATTGGGTAGCAAATCTCCCTATCAAAAATTATAAATAAAGGTCCATTTTTTCGGATAGCCCCCATATAAGATTACCCCCAATTTTCGGTATTTTGGGGGTTTTGATCGCATTTTCCGACCGAATTCGCTGAAATTTGGTACTTTGTGTTCTTATTAGGTAGCAAATCTCCCTACCAAAAATTATAAATAACGGTCCATTTTTTCGCATAGCCCCCATATAAGGGTACCCCCAAATTTTCGGTATTTTGAGGTTCTTGAGCGCGTTTTGTAACTGAATTCCCTGAAATTTTGTACATTGAGTTCTTATTGGGTAGCAAATCTCCCTACCAAAAATTATAAATAAAGGTCCATTTTTTCGGATAGCCCCCATATAAGATTACCCCCAATTTTCGGTATTTTGGGGGTTTTGATCGCATTTTTCGACCGAATTCACTGAAATTTGGTACTTTGTGTTCTTATTGGGTAGCAAATCTCCCTACCAAACATTATAAATAAAGGTCCATTTTTTCGGAAAGCCCCCATATAAGGGTACCCCCAAGTTTCGGTATTTTCGGGTTTTTGGGCTCGTTTTATAACTGAATTCGCTGAAATTTTGTACATTGGGTTCTTATTGGGTACCAAATTACTCCACTAAAAATTATAAATATAGGTCCAGTTTTTCTGGTAGTACCCATATAACGGTACCCCAAAATTTTTGGTATTTTGGGGGTTCTGATCGGATTTTTCGACCAAATTGACTGTAATTTAGTACGTCGAGTTCTTATTAGGTAGCACATCTCTCCACTATAAATTATAAATATTGGTCAATTTTTTCTGGTAGCCCCCAGGTTTTGAGGTTATTGAACCAAATTCTTTTTTCTGGTACAGGGTATTATGTTTTTGTGCATATGTTTGTAACATGCAAAAATAATCGAGATAGACCCATGGCTCCTTTTGAGAATATGCATAGAATCACTTTTTGAGTCGATTTAAGCACGAAATTTGGCACCGCGTAGCAAATTAGGTCTAGAATGATGTGTGTAAAGTTGCCTGAAAATCGGTTCAGATTTATATATAGCTCCCACATATACTTTCGTCAGATTTAATGTAAATGGTGCACCAAAGTCCCTATATATCTTTCGATTTGCACGAAATTTGGCACAGCGTAACAAATTAGGTCTAGAATGATGTGTGTTAAGTTTCCTGAAATCGGTTCAGATTTAGATATAGCTTCTATATCTGACCAAATGAAGAATTTAGTATCGGTTGCAGAATGACGTGTTTATGGTTCCAATTTCATTTTACTGGTCCTTTAAAAATGCGACTTCTGTTAGGATTCATCTGTTGAATATACTCAAAGTGGTGAAGGGTATCATATAGTCGGCCCCGTCCGACTTTACTACTTTCCTTACTGGTTTATAAAGGAATATGTATTTTTCCAAGGACCTCATAATTACCTTAGAAGTATATTTTTTGTTAGGTCCAGGTCCATACTCTTCCAAATTTTAATATTTATACCCTTCACCACTCTGTGCATATGTTTGTAACAAGCAAAAGGAAACGAGACAGACACATGGTTCTTTTTGAGAATATGCATAGAATCACTTTATAAGTCGATTTATGCATGCCCATCCGTCCGTCCGTCTGTCTGTCCATGTTAAATTGTAAACAAAGAACAGGTCGCATTTATTATCCGAATTGGATGAAATTTGACATACGTCACTTATATGGCCCAACGACGAACCCTATTGAAATTAGGAAAAATCGGTTCAGATTTAGATATAGCTCCCATATATATTTTCGTCCGATCTAAGGTAAATGGTGCACCAAAGACCCTAAATATCTCTCGATTTCCACGAAATTTGGCACAGCGTTCTGAATTAGGCCTAGAATGATGTGTGGTAAGTTTCGTGAAAATCGGTTCAGATTTAGATATAGCTCTCATATATAGCTTTGTCCGATTTTTTGTAAATTGTGCACTAAAGTCCTTATATATATTTCGATTTGCACGAAATTTGGCATAGGGTACTGAATTAGGTCTAGAATTATGTGTGCTAAGTTCCGTGAAAATCGGTTAAGATTTAGATATAGCTCCCATATATATTTTCGTACCATTTAAGGCAAATGGGTCACCAAAGTTCCTATATATCTTTCTATTTGCACGAAATTTGGCATAGAGTACTAAATTAGGTCCAGAACGAAGTGTGCCAAGTTTCTAGAAAATCGGGTCAGATTTATATATAGCTCACTTATATATTTCCGTCCGATCTGAGGTAAATGGGGCTTCCAAGTCCCTAAATGAATTTCGATTTGCACGAAATTTGGCATAGTGTACAGAATTAGGTCCAGAACGAAGTGTGCCGATTTTTCTAAAAATCGGGTCAGATTTTTATATAGATCCAATATATATTTTCCTCCGATTTAATGTAAATGGGACACCAAAGTTTCTAAATAACTTTCGATTTGCACAAAATTTGGCATAGGGTACAGAATTAGGTCCAAAATGATGTGTGTTAGGTTTCGTGAAAATCGGGTCAAATTTAGATATAGCTCCAATATATATTTTCGTCCGATTTTAGATGAATGGTGCACCAAAGTCCTTGTATATCTTTCGATTTGCACTAAATTTGACATGGCGTACTCAGTTAAGTCTAGAATGATGTGTGCTAAGTTTCGTGGAAATCGGTTTTGATTTAGATATAGCTCCCATATATAGTTTCGTCCGATTTAAGGTAAATGAGACACCACAGTTTCTATATATCTTTCGATTTGAACGAAATTTGGCATAGAGTACTGAATTAGGTCCAGAACGAAGTGTGCCAAGTTTCGAGAAAATCGGTTCAGATTTATATATAGCTCCCATATATATTTTCGTCCGATTTAAGGTAAATGGTGCACCAAAGTTTCTACATATTCTTCGATTTGCACGAAATTTGCCATAGCGTACTGAATTGAGTCTAGAATGATGTGTGCTAAGTTTCGTGAAAATCGGTTCAGATTTAGATTTAGCTCCCATATATAGTTTCGTCCGATTTAAGATAAATGGGGCACCAAAGTTCCTATATATCTTTCGATTTGCACGAAATTTGGCATAGTGTACTGAATTAGGTCCAGAACGAAGTGTGCGAAGTTTCTAGAAAATCGGGTCAAATTTATATATAGCTCCAATATATATTTTCCTCCGATTTAAGGTAAATTGGACACCAAAGTTCCTATATATCTTTCGATTTGCACGAAATTTGGCATAGTGTACTAAATTAGGTCCAGAACGAAGTGTGCCAAGTTTCGAGAAAATCGGGTCAGATTTATATATAGCTCCCATATATATTTTCTTCCGATTTAAGGTAAATGGGGCAGCAAAGTTTCGATATATCTTTCGATTTGCACGAACGAAGTGTGCCAAGTTTCAAGAAAATTCGATTTTATGTAAATTGTGCTCTAAAGACCCTATGTTTGTCCAGCTGCCACATAATTTTGTACAATGAAGGTAATATAAATTAATCTCTTTCAAATCTCGTTGAAATCGGTTCAGACTTAGATATAGGATCAGATATATATTTGACCAAATGAAAAATTTAGTATAGTTTGCAGAATGCCATGTTTATGGATCCAATTTCATTTTAGTGGTCCTTCAAGAATACGACGTCTGTTAAAATTCATCAGTTGAATATACCCAAAGTGGTGAAGGGTATCATATAGTCGGCACCGTTAGACTTCACTCCTTTCCTTACTGGTTTTAATTTGTATTTTTCCAATGACCTCAAAATTATCTTAGAAGTATATTTTTTGTGAGGTCCATACTCTCCCCAATTTTAATATTTTTATTTCTTATTTGTTTTTTTTTTTAATTAAAAAAAAACAACATTTTGCCTACAGGGCATTTAGCTGAATTCCCGACATCATGTTGCCCCCAAAAGGAAATGCTCCATAAATTTGCCAAACCAAAACAATTCTATAAACAAACAAACTTAAATATGAATAAAATTCGAAAAAAAAAATTTGAAATTAAACACAAATTTATAATCACAATTTGAAATAAAAATTCCCCATCAATAATTGTTGGGGGAATATTAAAATCCATAAACTAAAATCTTGAAAGGAGATTCTGTGCAGAATACTGACCGAAAAATTTATGTGAAAAGTTTCGATTTTAGAATTTTATGGAACTGTAATTTGCTTTAATTAGAATAATTTTGGAATACAAAATGATTAAACGCGGTTATAAACAAATAACAATTGAGATTCAAATTTGGAATAGCAGCAGAAGATTGATTTGGAATATTTAGGAAGGCACGCACGCACTGAGGTGCACTTATGCCTTCAGCAATAAATTATGTTAATTCGATTCAAATTGATGTTCATCAATTTTATGGGTTCACTCAACATGGGAGCTGAAAATATTTTGAAATTTTTTCTAGAAAAAAATAATTATTTTTCTATTGGGGGAAAATACTGTTTGGAAAATGAGTGGAATTTAAAAAAATTTATTTTTTTCCAAGTCGCGAATTTTTAAAGAATATTTTTTCCAAGGACCAAGAGAAGCGTGGATTTTCTAAAGAATATTTTTTCCAAAGACCATCAGAGGCGTGGATTTTTTAAAGAATATTTTTTCCAAGGACCAACATAGGCGTGGATTTTTTAAAGAATATTTTTTCCAAGGACCAACAGAGGCGTGGATTTTTTAAAGAATATTTTTTCCAAGGACTAACAGATCAATAGGCGTGGATTTTTAAAGAATATTTTTTCCAAGGACCAACAGAGGCGTGGATTTTTTAAGGAATATTTTTTACAAGGACCAACAGAGGCGTGGATTTTTTAAAGAATATTTTTTCCAAGGACCAACATAGGCGTGGATTTTTAAAAAATATTTTTTCCAAGGACCAACAGAGGCGTGGATTTTTTAAAGAATATTTTTTCCAAGGACCAAAGTAGGAGTGGATATTTCAAGAATAATTTTTCCAAAGACCAAAGGAGGAGTGGAAATTATTTCAAGAATAATTTTTCCAAGGACCAATGGAGGAGTGGAGTTTAAAGAATAATTTTTCCAAGGACCAACGGAGGTGTGGATATTTCAAGAATAATTTTTCCACGAATCGAAAGAGGTACTGTACCCTGTACCACACTGTGGTACAGGGTATTATGTCTTTGTGAATATGTTTGTAACAGGCAAAAGGGATCGAGATAGACCCGTGGTTCATTTTGAGAATATGCATAGAATCACTTTCTAAGTCGATTTACGCATGTTCGTCTGTCCACCGTGCGTCCATGTATTTTTGTTAACAAAGTACAGGTGGCATTTATGATTCGAATTGGAGGGAATTTGGCACAGCTTATTTATTTGGTCCAAGGACAAACCCTATTGAAATTGGAGAAAATCGGTTCAGATTTAGATATAGCTCCCATATTTAGTTTCGTCCGATTTAATGTAAATGGGATACCAAAGTCCCTATATATCATTCGATTTTGGTATTTGGTATAGCCTACTGAATTAGGTCTAGAATGATGTGTGCCAAGTTTCGTGAAAATCGTTTCAGATTTAGATATAGCTCCCATATATAGTTTCGGCAGATTTAAAGTTAATTGTGTACAACAGTATATATCTTTCGATTAGGACGAAATTTGGTATAGCCTACTGAATTAGATCTAGAATGATGTGTGCTAAGTTTCGTGAAAATCGGTTCAAATTCAGAAATAGCTCCCATATATATTTACGTCCGATTTAAAGTAAATGGTGGACCAAAATTCCAAAATATGCTTCGATTAGCACAAAATTTGGCACAGCGTACTGAATTAAGCCTGAAATTATGTGTGCTAATTTTCGTGAAAATAGGTTCAGATTTAGATATAGCTCTCATATATAGTTTCGTCTGATTTTATGTAAATGGCATACCAAAGTCTCTATATATATTTCGATTTGCACGAAATTTGGTATAGCCGACTGAATTAGGTCTAGAATGGTGTGTGCTAAGTTTCGTGAAAATCGGTTCAGATTTAGATTAGCTCCCATATATAGTTTCGCCCGATTTTAGGTAAATGGTGGTCCAAAGTCCCTAAATACGCTTCGATTTGCACGAAATTTAGCACAGCATACTAAATTGAGTATATAATAAAGTGTGTTAAGTTTCGTGAAAATAGGTTCAGATTATGATATAGCTGCCATATATATATTCGTCCGATTTGAGGTAAATGGTGGACCAAAGTCCCTAAATATCTGTCGATTTGCACAAAATTCGGCACAGCGTACTAAATTAAGCCTAGAATGATGTGTGCTAAGTTTCGTTAAAATCGGTTCAGATTTAGATATAGCTCCCATATATATTTCCGTCCGATTTAAGGTAAATGGTTTACCAAAGTCCCTAAAAATGCTTCGATTTGCACGAAATTTAGCACAGCGTACTACATTGAGTCTAGAATGATGTGTGCTAAGTTTCGTGAAAATCGGTTCAGATTTAGATATAGCTGCCATATATTCGTCCGATTTGAGGTAAATGGTGCACCAAAGTCCCTAAATATGCTTCGATTTGCACGAAATTTGGCGCAGCGTGCTAAATTAAGCCTAGAATGGTGTGTGTAAAATCGGTTCAGATTTAGATATGGCTCCCATATATATTTTCGTCCGATTTTATGTAAATGGCGTACTGAAGTGCCTATATATTTTTCGATTTTTTCGAAATTTGGCATAACGTACTGAATTATGTCTAGAATGATGTTTGCTAAGTTTCGTGAAAATCGGTTCAGATTTAGATATAGCTCCCATATATATTTTCGTCCGGTTTTACATATATGGTGCACCAAACTCCTTATGTTTGTCCGATTAACACGAACGTATTAAATTGAGACTTGAATGACGTTATACGGTTTTGTTGAAATTGGTGCAGATGCAGCCATAGCTTCCATATGTATTTCGGACGGTTGTATGATTGAAATTAAATTTTTAACAGTGCGGCGTACCAAATATAAATCGTTTTCCATATATTTATCCCATGGTACGCAGAAGACTCTAAATCTGCCCGAATGAAATTAAATTTATCATAGGTTGCAGGAAGACATGAGTATGTTCTTTCGAGTGGTGTAGGGTATCATATAGTCGGCCCAGTCCGACTTTAATACTCTCCTTACTGGTTAAGGCTTGGAAAAATATTTTTAAACGATCCATGTCTGTTGTAGGTCCTCAGATTATATTTTTAAAAATCTTAGTATTCTGCAAGACCTTGAAATATATTTTTAAAAGATCCATATCTGTTGAAGTTCCTTAAAATCTTTTTTTAATAAATCTTAGCCCTTTGTAAGCTCCTAGAAAAAGATCCATTCCTATTGAAGTTCCGTAATTTTTTTTTTTTAAAAAATCTAAGCCCTTTGTAAGGACTTAAAAATTTTTAAAGGGTCCTTAAAATATTTTTTGTTTTAAACTCTGTCTGCTGAAGGTCTTCAAAAAAGTGTTTTCAAGAAATCCTCGCTTATGATGGGCGGTAAAAAACATTTTTTAAAACTTCATCGCTTGTTGAAGGCCCTTGAAAAATACATTATCAGAATCTACTCCTTTTAAAGGTACTTTAAAAATATATTTTTAAATCGACTTCTGTTGAAGGTTGAAGGAAAAAGATATTTTTTATATTCTCATCTGGTTTTTCCTACTTTATTTTATTATTAATTCATCCATTTCCCTCTCCGCCTCTTTTCTTTCCAGGCCGACAAGAAGAAGTGGCCCACATTAACACCCACGAGGCACAGAAACAATTTTTCAATGCCATACGTCGTCTGGCCGAAGATCATGAAATGAGAAAGGTAATAGTAGATTTTGAGTCCCACCATTCCCCAATTGCCTTCGTTAACCTCTCACCTCTCCCCTACGCCCTTTCTTATAGTACAGTCCCAAAGAGTTTGATGGCAAACTGATACGAACACTGCGTGATCATCAGTCGGGTGTGGAGTCACTGCTGAATAACAATAAGACACTGGAGGAGTTGGCAGCACCACAGAAGACCTGGTCCTTTTGGAATGCCATGTTTTTCTGCAGTACCATCTATACGACAATTGGTAAGTAAAAAATCGATCGGGTGGGTAGGAGTGTCAGTGTCATCACATTTCCAAAAATAACTTCGATGAAAACAAAAATTAGCGCCTATCACAAATATTCCATGGGAACACAAAAAAAACAGTTGAAATATACATTTTATTTATGGCTATTGTTGTTGTTGTGGTACTGATTGCCACGGGTGCTTAAGTCCCCAAAGTGACAAATGTTTTTCCTCAAAACCAAAAAAATCACAAACTTTTCCAATTTTATGGCGAATTTATGCGCTTTGACCAGAATGTCTGTCGTACGCATATCGCGACGACAAAGCATGCTGAAGAATTCAAGGGTATTTGCTGTGGTTTTTGTTGTTGTTGTTGGCTGTTTTAATTTGTTTTGTTGGCGGAAAGTGTTGACCAAAAAAACAAATTATACGCCCACCACCCACTTGTTATTTGTCTAAATTATGGGAAAATATTTTTCTGATCAGATTATTTGTCGGGTTGATTATTTGTTTTTTTTTTTTATTTCATGGTCTCGCGGGAAAAAAGTTATTTTCCAGTTAATTCTAAAAAAAACACTTTAATTAAACATTTATTTAAAAAAATTGTCAATGAACCATGAAAAAATATATATTTTACAAATCCGCATCTATTGAAGGACCTTGAAAAATATTTTTAAAAAATCCACGCTTCTTATAGGTTGGATATTAAAAAAACCACGTCCCTGGAAGGTCTTTGAATATACACATTTTGAAAATATTTTTTTAAAAAATCCACACCAGGACAAAATATTAAATAAGTCCTTGCAAAAATATATTAAAAAACGTCATGTCAGTTTGAGGTTCCGGTAAACATATTTTTTCTAAATCCACACCTATTGAAGGTCGTTGAAAAATATTTTCTATACATCAACGCCTTCTGAAGGGTCTGGAAGAAATTAACGCCTGTTGAAGGTCCTGGAAAATATATTTTTTTTATACATCCACGCATGTTGAATGTCCTGGAATATATATTTTATTTTTATAAAGCCACGCCTTCTGTGGGACCTGGAAAAATATTTTTTTTATACATCCACGCCTGTTAAAAGTCCTGGAAGTATTATTTTTTTATACATCCAACCCTGTTGTCATTGAAGAAAATATATTTTAAAAATCCGCGCCTGTTGAATGTCCTTGAAAAATATTTCTTAAAAATCCGCGCCTGTTTAAGGTATTTGAAAAATAGTTCTAAAAAATCAGCGCCTGTTGAATGTCCTTGAAAAATATTTCTTAACAAATCCACACGTGTTAAAGGTCCTTGAAACAATATTTCTTAAAAATCCACGCCTCGATTGGTCCTTGGAAAAGATATTTTTTATAACTATGTTCGTTCTTCAGAGCTTTTCTAAACCACTTCAGACAGCTTCAGAATTGTCTATAATATATTCGGACCTCTTCATATTCATTTATAAATCTGTTCGTCCTTGGAAAAAATATTTCTTAAAAATCCACGCCTCGTTTGGACCTTGGAAACGATATTTTTATAACTCTGTTTGTCCTTGCTCCTCTTCAGAGCTTTTCTAAACCACTTCGAACAGCTTCAGAATTGCTTATAATATATTCGGACCTCTTCATATTCATTTATAACTCTGTTCGTCCTGGGAAAAAATATTTCTTAAAAATCCTCGCCTCGTTTGGTCCTTGGAAAAGATATTTTTATAATTCTGTTTGTCCTTGCTCCTCTTCAGAGCTCTTCTAAACCACTTCGGACAGCTTCAGAATTGCCTATAATATATTCGAACTTCTTCATATTCGATCCTCTATATAGCTCCTCAGAATCAATTCGGACCTCATTAGAGCTGCTGATGAGATATTCAGATATATATTTTTTTGAAGCCCTGATAATCTAATCGGACCACTTCAGCGCTTCTCATAGCGTATTCGAACATATTGTGAGTATGGGTAAAACCCATTTATGGCTCCTCAGAACCAATTCGATTTTTTTCAGAACTGCTTTTGAGTATCCCGAAACCTGTTCGAACCTCTTTATAGCTCATCAGAACCATTTTGGACATCTTTAGAGCTGATCATAACATAAACAAATATTTTCCGAAGCGCTAATAATCTATACGTAAGATATTGCGACCTCTTATGAGTATCCCATAACTTATACGGACTTATTTATAGCTCCACAGAACCAATTCGGACTTCCTCAGAAACATATTCATATCTTTTCCAAGTCGCTAATAATCAACCTGAACAACTTAAGAGCTCCTTATAACATATTCGGACCTCTTTTGAGTATTCCGAAACTTATTTAGACCTATTTATAGCTCCTCAGAACGAATTCGGACCTCGTATGAGCTGTTTATCATATTCAGTTCGTTTCCGAAGCGCTGATAATATATTCGTAACATAATCGGACCTCTTATGAGTTTCCAATAACATATTCGGACTTCCTTATAGCACCTCAGATCTCTTCAGAGCTGCTCATAGCATATTCGAACCTCCTTTAAGTAACTCGAAACCTATTCGGACAACTTTTAAGCTATTAAAAAACATTTTGGATCTTTTCAGAGCTGCTTTTGATTATCCCGTATACTATTCGGACCTACTTATAGCTACTCAGAACATTTTTGAATCTCATCAGAGATCCTCAAAACATATTCGGATCTCTTTTCAGAGTCCCATAACCTATTCGTCCTTGTTTATAGTTCTCAGAACCAATTAGGATCTCTTTAGAGCTGCTTTTGAGTATCCCGAATCCTATTCGGACCTCCTTATAGCTACTCAAAACCATGTTGGATCTCTTCAGATATCCTCATAACATACTCGAACCACTTTTGAGTGTCCCATAACGTAAGCGGAACTATTTTGTAGCTCCTCAAAACCTATTCAGACCACTTCAGAGATGCTTTTGAGTAATTCAGCCCTCTTTTGAGCTTTCTTTAACCTATTCGAAAATTTACAGACTTCGCAATTACGAACCACTTTTGAGTGTCCCATAACGTAATCGGAAATATCTATAGCACCTCAGAACTTATTCAGACCACTTCAGAGCTTTTTTTTTTTTGAATATCCCGATACCCATTCGGACCTCATTAGGGCTCTTCATAACATGTTCGGCCACTTTTGAGTGTTCCAAAACCTAATGGGAACTATTGACAGCTCCTCAGAAGCAATTCACACCTGTTTTTGAATATCCCCATACCCATTCGGCCCTCTTTAGGGCTCTTCATAACATGTTCGAGCATTTTTTAGAGTCCCAAAACCTAATCGGAACTATTGACAGCTCCTCAGAACCAATTCACATTCACAGCATCCTATAACCTATTCGATCCTCTACAGAGTTCCCACCACTTCGTACATTATTTGGTCGTCTTCAAAGATACTAATAGCGTATGAGTATCTTATAGTCTTTAATGACCTCTTTATAGCTCCTGTGAACCAAATCGGCCATCTTTTGAATATCACATAAACGATTCGAAGTTCTTCTGATCAGATTCTGACTTTTTCAAAGCAGATAATAGATTATTCGAACCTCATCAAAACAACTTTTGGCCTCTACAATCTAATCGAACCTCTTCCGAGCTGCTAATAATCTTTTAAGACCTCCTCAGAATTCCTCATAATTTATTCGGATCTCATCAGAAGAACTCAAAACCACTTTAGAACTCTTCAGGGCTCCTCAGAACCAATTCGGACCTTTTTTTAGTATATACCATAATCTATTCGAACCTCTTTAGAGCTAAAACAATCTATTCGGACCTCTTCAGAATTCCTCGTAGCCTATTTGGACCTCTTCAGAAGAACTCAAAACCACTTTAGACCTCTTCAGGGCTCCTCAGAACCAATTCCGACATCTTATGTGTATCCTATAATCTATTCGGACATCTTCACTTCAAAATCACTTCGGACCTCTCCAGAGTCCCTCGAAACCACTTCGAACCTCTTATAGCTTAACAGAACCAATTCGGATATCTTTATAGGTTATCAGAACCATTTCGGACATCTTTTGTATATCCCATATCTATTCGGACTTCGTCAGTGCTGAAAACAATCTATTCGGACCTCTACAGATCACCTCAAAACCTCTTCGGACCTCTCCATAGTTTCTCAAAACCACTTCGAACCTTTTCAGTGTATGCATTATTTTCAAATTCTTGCCCCTGTTGGTCCATGAAAAAGGTTTCCTTTCAAAATCCCCCATTTAGTTACTTTACATTGTTTTTTATTATTATATGACCTGCGAGTTTTTCCGACCTTTTGATGATTTCTTATCACTATTTTTTTCATCGAGACTAATCGGTTTTGCTTAGTTAGCTTTTCTGAAAGTGAGAAAAAATATTGAAATTTAATATAAAACCCAGTCAAGCTTTAGTTTATAGTTCTCAATTTTTAATTGGAAATCTACGAAGTGCAGATCGATAATGTTACGAATTCTTTATTGTGTTGTCATAATAGTGACTCTAAATCAGGTAAGGAACTAAACGTTTTTAGGACGAGAAAAATAGATTAAAAAACTAATTTTCCAGGTTCTTCTTGCCGCACCCAGTACTCGTGTTATCCTGCCCTCTATGACCAGCGAAGAACGCCATAAAATTATTGATGAATATTTTCAAGAAAAAATTCGTTGCAGTACAAAGATGGCAAGGGCCTTTGCTTATTTACCAACATACCTGAAAATGAATTCACAGGAGGTGGGCCATGAAACCGACACCCTAAATGAGGAGGAGCAGGAATCTGTGAAGTTGTTGGAAGATGCCGGTCTTAAGGAGACCAGACAAATGCTAAAGGAAAAAATTGCCAATGGCGAAGAAAAGATAAATTTTTCCTTTAACCTTAGATGCCCATAAAATGTCAAAGTGTCACTAATTGGGCCCTTCAGAAAATTGTTATTGGAAAATTAAAAAAAAAATCTAAAAATTTCAAAAAAAAGTCATCGACCTGATACAATTTTCATGTAAACTGTTAATTAGGTGCTAGTTGGGCACATGGAATAACAAATCTCAAATAAATATGTGATAGCAAATGTTTAAATATTGAAATACACACATACATACATTCTGCATATAAATACATTTGTCCGAATTGTGAATGGTGGTCAGATTTTTAGGCCAAAATTTTTGGAATTATGAATCGATTTTTATAAAAATAAATCGATGACTACGAATCATGGTTCCCATGAAGCATGTTGTCCCCTCGTTGGACAGACATTTAATAATTATGATGTGGCTGTCCATAATATTTAGTTCTTCGTAAAAAAAATTAGCGATGACGACTGAAAGCCAATGAACGCACGAACCAGTATTCGAATAAATTTTTGAGAGAACAACAAAATCCTCAACATTCATATTTCATCTTCGCCTACTTAAAAAAATTATAAAAATAACAGCAACAACAATAATACCAGCTGGGCAGAAAAATAGACAACAAGAGGAAAAAATATTCTTCATTGGCGCAGATTTTTTTTCGCTATAGAACATTTTGTTCTATAGAAAAAATAACAGCACCAAAGGACCAATTTCAACCTATTTGGACCTCTTCTGAGATCCTCATAACCTATTCAGACCTCTACAGTGTTCCCCATAACCTATTTGGATATTTTCAGTTATTCTCAATACCACTTCGAACCTCTACAGATCTCTTTATGATATATCTTGACCTTTACAAAGTTCCACATAAGATATTCGGTTCTCTTTTGAGTATCCCGTAGCCTATTCGGACCTCTTTATAGCTCATCGGAACTCATTTGTACCCAACACTGTTCCTTATAACCTATTCGGACATCTTTAGAGATTTTTAGAACTACTTAGGGCCTCTTTAGTGCTGATAATAATCTGTTCGGAACTTTTCAGAGCTGCTCATAACATATTCGGACCTCTTTTGAGTATCCCATAACCTATTCGTACCTCTCTAAAGCTCCCCAGCACTCATTCGGACCTCAACAAAGTTCCCCATAACCTATTCGAACACTTTTAAAGTTCTTCGGAACTCTTCAATCCTGATAATCATCTGTTCGGACATATTCCGGAATTTTTTGACCATTCTATTCAGACCTCTTTATAGCTCCTCAGAACCCATTCGAACCTCAACAATATTCTCCATAACTTTTTCGGACATCTTTATAGTTCTTAAGGACCACTTCGAACCTCTGTAGTGTTCATAATATTCTGTTCGGACCTCTCAGATCTGCAGATAACATATTCGGACCTCTGTTGAGCATCCCATAACCTATTCGGATCTATTTATAGCACCTCCGGATCAATTCGGGTATCAGGAAAGTTCCCCATTTGGTCATCTTCGAACGACTTCGAACTTCTTCAGTGGTTTTAATAATATGTTTGGACCTCTTCAGAGTTTTTCATAACATATTGGGACCTCTTATGAGCATCCCATAACCTATTCGGACCCCTTTGTAACTTACTAGAACCCATTCGGACCTCAACAGATTCTTCATAACCAAATCAGACCTTTTTAGTGGTTGTAATAATCTGTTCGGACCTCTTCAGAGCTGCTCATAACATATTCGGACCTCCTCAGAGCTGCTCATAACAAATCCGGACCTCTTTACAGCTCCTCAGAACCTATTCGGACCTCAATGTAGTTTCCCATAACCTATTCAGACATCTTTAAAGTTCTTCACAACCACTTCGGATCTCTTTATTGTTGATAATAATATATTCGGACCTCTTATGATTACCTCAAAATCACATCTGACTTCTCCAGCGTTCCTCATAGCCTATTCGGACCACTTCAGAGCAGATCGTAATCTATTCGGATCTCTTTATAGCTCACCAGAAGCCCGAAAGGCCTCAACAAAGTTCCACATAACCCATTCGGACATCTTCATAGTTCTTCAAAACCACTTCGAACCTCTTTAGTGGTGGTAATAATCGCTTCGGACTCTTCAGAACCGATTCTGACCATTTGTAGCATCTGATAACCTAATCAGACCTCTTCTTATCTGTTCGGACCTCTCCAGGGTTCCTCATAATATATTCGGACGTTTTCAGAGCTCTTCAAAGCAACTTCGAACCTCTTCAGTGCTTAAAACAATATATTCGGACTTCTTCAGGGTTCCTCATAATCAATTCGGAGCCCTTCAAAATCAAATAGGACCTCGCCAGTACTGATAGTAATCTATTTGGTCCTCTTCAGAGCACCCCAGAACATATTGGAACCACATTTAGGTACTCCACTACCTGTTTGGACCTTTTCGGACCTATCCAGAGCTTATTCTGACCTCTTAAGAGCTCTTCAAAACTACTTCGAACCCCTTCAGTGCTGAAAACAATTTATTTGGACCTCTTTAAAGCACATCAAAACCACTTCGGACCTATCCAGAGTTCCTCATAACCTTTTCGGACCACTTCTGAACGTAGTCGGGCCTTATAAGAGCACCTCAAACCTGTTTTAAACCACTTCAGTGCTGCTAATAATCTACTCGGACCTCTCTTAAGTATCGTCTAACGTATTCAAATCTCCTTATAGCTCTTTTGTAAGAGGCTTCAGATAAGGAGGACAATTTTTTAGCAACTGAACTTTATTGAAAACTTTGAAATTTAATTTTACAGTTTTCGCCTTCTTCTCTTCCGCTTTATCAATCGGTCAAATATTCATATTCTCCATTGGCCATTTTTTCTTTGAATTTTTCTCTCACCTCCTTAAGACCTGCATCATTCAAAAGCTTTACAGTTTCCTTTTCCTCCTCAGATTCTTGTCCCTGCTCGGAATAATTTTCCAGAAATTTCGATAAATAATCAAAAAATTGGGCAGCTCTCTTAAGGCAACGACATTTAACTTCATGATATTCTTTGGCGATCTGTTGATATTCTGCGAGATCTTTGTGAATCTCATTATAGCCGGAAGATTTGGGTAATTGTGGCAGAACGTTCGAAATAGTGGTTTCCAAACGACCAGCATACTCCTTCATTTCATCTATCACCGAATATAGGCGTTGACGTTCTTCACTGGTCGAAATGTCGTCAGAGGAACTGGGTGCGGCAAGGAGGACCTAGAAATTTCAATTTTTATTGAATTTGTTTTTGTTATGATCCTGAAAATGTTGAGAGGTCCTTACCTGATTTAGGGTCGTTAGTATCACAGCTATATAAAATAGAGGTAACATATTCGTTCCGCTCTTTAGGAATTTCCAAATGAAAATAGTCAGCTATACTGAAGGCATCATTGGGTTTTATATTAGAATCCATTAGAATTCAATAAATTCTTATCGTTTCGAATCACCTGACAACAAACTGATAATTCTAAGCCACAACAACCAAAAAGATAAGAAATATTCCAATGGTCGGGAAAACATGACTGATCTCAGGACAAGTGAAAATAAATATTTTTTTTTTAATTTTCAACTACATTTTTCCAAGGATTAACAAAGGTTCCGAAAACATATTCTGAGTATCCCATTACCTCCTTGAACCCCTGTATAGCCCTTCAGAACCAATTCCGACCTTTTTGAATGTATCAAAACATATTCAGACATCTTCAGAGCATCTCAAACCCACTTCGGAACTCTTCAGTGCTGCTAATAATATATTCGAACATCTTCAGAGTTCTTTATAAGCCATTAGGACCTCTTCAGTGCTGATATATGATGATGATATAAAAATATTCCGAATTTTCGAGAGCTTCAATTAATCCTCTTCATAACCTATTCGGACCTTTTCCTCATAACATGTTCGAACCTATTCAGTTCTCCACATAATCTTTTAGCAACTCTTCAGAGCTCCTCATGTCGTAATACTTTTAGCATTCGGACCTGTTTCGAGTATCCAATAAGCTATTCGGACCATTTTATAGCTCCTCAGAACCGATTGGGACATTTTCAGAGCTGCTAAGAACCTTTTCGGTTCTCCACAGAGATGCTCATAATATATTCTGACCTCTTCGTAGCTCTTCAGAAACCTTTTTATAGCTCCTCAAAACCGATTCGGACCTCTTCGGAGCTGCTAATAATCTATTCGGTCCTCTTCAGAAGTGCTCAGAACCTCTTCTTAACTTTTCGTAGCTCTTCAGAAACAATTCGGAGTTCCTCAGAGTTCCTCATAACCTCTTGAAAGCTCCTCATAACATATTTTGAGTATTTCTGACCCCTTTATAGCTCCTCAGTGCTCCTTATAACACATTCGGACCTCTTTTAAGTATCCATTTCTTCAGGGCTCCTCATAATCTGTTCGGACCTCTTTAGAGCTCCACATAACATATTCACATCTCTCCTCCTCCTCCTCAAAATATATACGGACCTCTTTTGAGTATCTGAAAACTTATTCGGAACTCTTTATAGCCTCTCAGAAGCAATTCGGAGCTCTTCTGACATCATCGTTACCTATTCGCACCTCTTTAGAGCTCCTTTTAACATATTCGGACCTCATGTGAGTATCCCATAACCTATTGGGACCTCTTTATAAACGCATCGAACCAATTCGGACCTCTTCCGATGCGCTCATAACCTATTCGGACTTCTTCAGAGGTCTTCATAACCTATTCGCACCTCTTCGGAGTTCGTTATAACCTTTTCGGACATCTTCGGAGGTCCTTACAACCTTTTCGCACCTCTTCAGGGCCCCTCATAACCTATTTGCACCTCTTCAGAGCTCCTCATAAAATATTCGCACCTCTTCAGAGCTCCTCATAACATATTCGGAGCTCGAACCTCATAACTTATTTCGGACCTCTTTATAGATCCATAGAACCTATTCGACCTGTTTAGAGCTGCTCATAAATTTGTGTTTTAACCCAAATAATTTAAAATAAATTATTCATCACCATTTATTCTAGTTATTCCGGTATGTATAGCCTTACATCTATTCCATAATATAATCGAATTCATTATGCGACATTTTCTCATTGAATTTATCACGCATTTCCTTAAGACCGGCATCCTCCAGTAGCTTTACAACTTCTTGCTTTTCCTCAGTGTTGGCCTCGTCGTCAGAATACACTTTCGAAAATTCTCCAAAACCTTCTAAAAATTCACGAGCCCTTTTGCGGCAATGATATTTACGTTCCTTATAGGCATGGACTTTATCATAATATGCCAGCATTGTATTGTGTAACTCCTCATAATTGGAACCGGTGGGAATTTGTGGTAAAACTTTAAGCAGCAGAGCATCCACCTGACCGGCCATTTCTTTGGTTTCATCCAACATCGACACTATTTGGGAGCGTTCTTCACTATCCAGAACATCGCCAAATCTGTTGGCTAGCGAAAAGGGGGTCTGTAATTGTTATTATAATTTTTTTAATTTCTATATATTATTTTTATTTTGTATATTGGTCCTACCTGTCCCAGGGCCACCATTGCAACCACGAAATAAATTAGAGCCTGCATTTTTGAGAACCTTTTAAGACTGATTGTCATTTGCTGAATTTTGTTTGATTACTAAAGGGCAGCACTGCAAAGGTGTGCTTTTTATATTTTAAAATTAATCTACTTCCGAGTTGACCTTGGATAACCCTCTGGAAAAGCCCATAACTGATTAGAATGGAAATTTTATTGTTATGTTAGTTTGTTTCCTAATCTATAAATTATTATGACGTTGTTAGAGATTCTATGACAAAAATCTAGCCCTCAGATAAACCAGAAAATACTTATGAGGACCTTAATGAAAAGGTAACTTAAAAATCCACCTCTACCTCTTCAGAGCTCCTTATAACCTAGTTGGACCTCTTCAGAGTTCATCATAGCCTATTTGAAACTCATCCAAATTCACAGTTCATCAAGGATTCACATATCGTATCTTCAAGGCTTTTCATAACATATTCAGATCTCTTCAGAGCTCCACATTACCTATTCGAACCTCTTTAGAGCTCTTTAGCATATTTGAAACTCTTTATAGCTCTCTGCCGAGGTCCTCATAACCTATTCGGACATCTTCAGAGCTTCTTATAACCTATTCGCACACCTTCAGGGCTCCACAGAACCTGTTGGAACCTCTTCAGATCCTCTCATAACCTATAAGCAACTCTTCAGAGCTCCTCATAACATATTCGGACCTCTTTTGAGTATTTCATAACCTATTTGGAACTTTTTATAACTCCTCAGAACCGATTCCGATCTGTTCAAAACAGCTAGTAATCTATTTGGTCCTCTTCGAAGATGCTCATAACATATTCTGACTTCTTCGTAGCTTTTCAGAATCAAATCCGAATTCTTTAGAGCTTCACATAACCTGTTTGAACTTATTCAGAGCTCTTTATAAACTTTTCGCACCTCTTCAGAGCTCCTCATAATATATTCGGAGTATCCCATAACTATTCGTAACTTATCCGAGATCCTCATACCCTATTCGGACTTTGTCCGAGATTCTTACAACACTCCTTTTAGGAGTGCATCACAACCAATTTTGAACGACTCATAACATATCCGAACCTTTCAAGAGCCTCCTATTACAGATTTGGGCCTCTACTGAGGGACGTATGCGGATGTATTGAGAATTGCTAATAACCTATGTATACCTTTAAAATTTCCTCATAACGTATTGGTCTTTGTAGAGAACTTCTCCTAATCCATATGTACTTCTCATAATATTTTCGGATATCTTCAGATATCCTCATAATCTATTTGGTCCTCATTAGACATCGTCCACATAACCTTTAAGCAACTCTTCAGAGCTCCTCATAACATATTCGGACCTGTTTCGAGTATCCAATAAGCTGTTCGGACCATTTTATAGCTCCTCAGAACCGATTCGGTTCTTTTCAGAGATGCTCATAACATGTTCTGACCTCTTCGTAGCTCTTCAGAACCAATTCGGACTTTATCAGAGCTCCTCATAACATATTCGGACCTGCTTTGAGTATCCCATAACCTATTCAAACCTTTTTATAGCTCCTTAAAACCGATTCGGACTTCTACGGAGCTGCTAAGAATCTATTCGGTCCTCTTCAAAAGTGCTCATAACCTATTCTGACCTCATTAGACATTGTCGTAAGCTAATAGAGCCTTTCTAGACCTGGTCATAACCTCTTCGGATCCTTTTAGAGCTTCTCGTAACTTTTTGGACTTCGTTAGAGTTGCTCATAGCATATTCGGACCATCAGACATCGGAGTCAGTAATGAGAAAGTCTGCAGAGGTCCGAATAATTATTGAAGAGGTAACCAGAGGTCACGATTGCTAGGTCAGAAGTTTTCGGAGAATCATTGCCTAGAAGGTCTCCAGAGGTCCCAAACGTTAGCGAGGAAGTCTACATAGGTCGTTATCATTATCGAGGTTTTATCCAAAGACCCCATTCATTAGTAAGAAGTTTGGAATCAAAAGCGAGGGGGTCTACATAATTACTGAAGAGTTTTCAGAGATCCGAATCATTGATGATCACTTTACAGATCCGAATTATGAGTGTGAAAATCTTCACAGGTCTGAATAAATAGTGAAGAGGCGTATGAGGCATTCGGCAGAAAGGCTTCAGAGGCCCGAAACATTATTAAGCAGACATCCAGAGGTCTTCAGAGGTCCAAATCATTGCCGAGAAGGCCTACAGAGGTCCCAAAGGTCTACATAGTTCATTAACATTAACGAGGAGGTCTCTAGAGACCCGATTCTTTAATGAGAAGGCATTCAAAGGTCCCAATGGTTAATGCAGATGTCTAAATAGGTATTTAACCCTATCGATGAGGTATCCAAAGGCCCAAATCATTAATGAGAACGTATGTAAATGTCGGACGCATTAGTTAGTAGGTCAAAATAAGTATGCAAAACCTCGCAGGATTAGTTCGAAGAAGCCCTATGTGTCATTAGTGAGCAAGTCTTTAGAGGTCCATGGAAGTGTTCAAGGTTTGGAGGACCGACGTAAAGTCAAAGTAGTCCCAGACGTAAAGTTAAAGTAGGCTCATATCATTATTGTGAAACTCTCCCGAGACCCGAATCAATTGTGGAAAGGTCTTTGAAGGTCGGAGTCATTAGTAAAGAGGTCTTCAGAGGTCTGAATAATTAGTAAGAAGTTTTCTGAGATCTGAATTACGAGAGAGGAAATATTCGCAGGTTTCAATGTATGAAACTATTATTGAGGAAGCATCCAGAAGGCGCAATCTATAGGTCTCAGGTCTTCAAAAGTCAGAATCACTGTCGAGGAGGCCTCCAAAGGTTCCAAACGTTAGCGAAAAAGTCTACATAGGTCTTTATCATTATGGAGGAGGTCTCTAGAGGCCCGAATCATTAAGGAGAATATATTCAAGAATCATAATGGAGGAGTTCTTCAAATGTCTAAATAATTAGTGTGGAGTTTTCAGAGATCCGAATAATTGGTGAGGATTTCAAAGGTCCGATTTATGAGTGAAAAATTCTTTGCAGGTCTGAATAATTAGAATCATTAGCGAATATGTTTTGTTTGCAGGGTTCGGAATCATTACTGAGGAGGTATCCAGAGGTCTCTAGTGCTAGATCTTAGGTATTTAGAGGTCGGAGTCATTACTGAGAAGGCCTGCAGAGGTCCCCATCGTTAGTGATTATGTCTACATAGGTCGTTATAATTATTATGGAGGTCTCCAGAGGCCGAAATCATTAGTGAGAAGCATCCATAGTGCCTGAGGAGGTCTTCAGAGACTCGGACCATAAAAACACATTTATTTTTCTTTAAACCCTTTATTTATTTCCCCCTTCTAACAAGTTTCTTTGATATAATTCTCGAAGTCACTCTTTTTAAGCTTTTCGAAAATTCTACTGCCAACCAATTCATCGACTTCCTTCTTAATTTCGCCCATACCATTTTCATTGAATATCCTGACAATGTTATCAGCAAATGCGGTACGTGGATGATCCATGATAAAGTAGCTAATAATTTCAACTAGATCTTCAAAAAATGCCATTGATTTCTCCTGGCAATCAGCAGAAGTGGCTGCGGATTGATACATCCGCTTTTGCTTAAGGAAATCCTGAAAACCTTCTCGCAAATTTTCAGATTCCTTTTCCCGGGGCAGTTGGGGTAACGACTTTTCCACAAGTATTTCAATTTTATCCGCTAAATGGATGAGTTCTTTGCGCAGCTTAGCATATAGTTGTTGATTTTGCGGTTCCGTGGGGTCATCAATGGGGTTAGCTAGGCAGGACTGAAAAATAAAATTCCCAATATTTGTTTATTTTATTTTTGTGTGTGTTTCCCAGAAAACTTACCGCAAATAAAAATATTAGAATTCCAATAATGTTCCGCATTCTGCTGCTATTATTTTTTCTGTCCTCGATGTCTGTAAGCGCTTATCTGCTGACTGCAATGTATTCTAATTTTTTCGATGTCCGCTTTTTATAAGAGAATTGTTATCAGGAAACGGTCACACCTAATGAAAATATATATGCCTTGGCGGTTAATAACTGAACATATGAACTTTTTGACGAGATAGAGCTATGTTAAGGCTATCCGAAAAATAGGACAACAATCGGTTCGCATTTCAAGATCGCCGGTTAATTTATTTCAAAAAAGATGAGCGACTCTAATAAAGCTAACGAAAGCCTATAGTGCTTCCTAAGCTCATTTATACAGGATAATCCGACCAATACTCTGCTCATATTAACCTAATTGGAGCTGTATAGGCCTCCGAATAATTTATTTGGACATATATGGACCTCTTCTTTAAATATAAATATAGACCTACTGATACTTCACGACCTACTGATACTTCCGGCACCTTCTTATAACCTACCCAAACTTCTATAGAGATACTCATTAGCTATACGGACCTCTATAACAATATAACACCTGTTCAGAGCAACTCATAACCTATCCCGAGCTTATCATAACTTAGAGATAGAGATCCTCATATCGTATTCGGACCACTTGAGAGGTTCTCATAACCTAATCGGACTACTTGAGAAGTTGTCATAACCTATTCGGACCTTTAGAGTTCATCGAAGTCTTTTCGGACCCCTTCAGATCTTCTCATAACTGATTAGGACCTCTTCAGAGTTTCTCATACCACATTCGGACCACTTGAGAACTTCTAATGACCTCTTCAGAGCACTTGAGAAGTTGTCATAATCTATTCGGACCTCTTTAGAGTTCATCATAGTGTATTCGGACCCTTTCAGACCTTCTCATAACTGATTAGGACCTCTTCAGAGTTTCTCATACCACATTCGGACCACTTAAGAACTTCTCATGACCTCATCAGAGCATTTCATAATTTTGAGAAGTTCTCATAACCTATTCGGACCTCTTTAGAGCTCATCAATGTGTATTCGGACCACTCGAGAGCTCCTCATAACATATTCGGACCTTTTCAGAGCTTCTCACACCGTATTTGGACCAACTAAGAGCTCGGATCTCTTCAGGATATCCGAATATTAAGTAAGGAGACCTTCAGAGGTCCGAATAATAAGTAAAGTGGTCTTTGGAGGTCCAAATCATTTGTGAAGAGGTCTTTAGAGGTTCGAACAATTATTAAGGAGGTATTCTGAGGTCCGAATACTTATTGATGAGATAAGTACAAATCATTAGCGAGGAGGCTTTCAGAGGTCCAAATCTTCTTTAGAGGTCTCAACCATAAGTATCCGAAAATGTTATGAGATCCTTGCAAATGGACTGAATAGACTTTGATTTAGTGAATAGGTCTTTAGGTTTCCGAATTTCTATTGAGGTCTTTGGAGGTCGGAATATTTCATAGGGAAGCCTTTAGAGGCCCAAAACATTAGTCACAAAGTTTTCAGATGTCGAAGGCCTCAGAAGTATACATCATTAGTGGGAAGGTCTTTAGTGGCCCGAATCATTAATGAGGATGTCTTTAGGAGTCCGAAAAATAGTAAGGAAAGCTTTGGAGGCCCAAATCATTAGTGAATATGTCTTTGAAGGTCCGAACTATTAGTGAGGAGACCTTCAGAGGTCCGAATAATAAGTAAAGTGGTCTTTGGAGGTCCAAATCATTTGTGAAAAGGTCTTTAGAGGTCCGAACAATTATTAATGAGGTATTCTGAGGTCCGAATGAGATATTGATGAGTATTTAGAGGCCAAAATCATAAGTGATGAGGTCTTTAGAGGTCCGAACAATTAGTTAAGAGACCTTCAGAGGTCCGAATATTTAGTAAAGAGGTCTTTGGAGGTCCAAATCATAAGTGAAGAGGTCTTTAGAGGTCCGAAAAATTATTGAGGAGGTATTCTGAGGTTCGAATACTTATTGATGAGATATTTAGAGGTCCAAATCATTAGTGAAGAGGTCTTTAGAGGTCCGAACAATTAGTTAAGAGACCTTCCGAGGTCCGAATATTTAGTAAAGAGGTCTTTGGAGGTCCAAATCATAAGTGAAGAGGTCTTTAGAGGTCCGAACAATTATTGAGGAGGTATTCCGAGGTTCGAGTAATTATTGAGGAAGTCTTTAGATGTCCAAATCATTAGTGAAGAGGCCTTTGGAGCTCCGCACATTTAGTAAAGAGGTCTTCAGAGATCCGAATAATTATTAAGGAGGTCTTTGGAGGTCCAAATCATTGTGAATAGGTCTTTAGAGGTCAGAACAATTATTAAGGAGGTATTCTGAGGTCCGAATACTTATTGATGAGATATTTAGAGGTCCAAATCATTAGTGAAGAGGTCTTTAGAGGTCCGAACAATTAGTTAAGAGACCTTCAGAGGTCCGAATATTTAGTAAAGAGGTCTTTGGAGGTCCAAATCATAAGTGAAGAGGTCTTTAGAGGTCCGAACAATTATTGGGGAGGTATTCCGAGGTTCGAGTAATTATTGAGGAAGTCTTTAGATGTCCAAATCATTAGTGAAGAGGCCTTTGGAGCTCGGCACATTTAGTGAAGAGGTCTTCAGAGATCCGAATAATTATTAAGGAGGTCTTTGGAGGTCCAAATCATTGTGAATAGGTCTTTAGAGGTCAGAACAATTATTAAGGAGGTATTCTGAGGTCCGAATACTTATTGATGAGATATTTAGAGGTCCAAATCATTAGTGAAGAGGTCTTTAGAGGTCCGAACAATTAGTTAAGAGACCTT
>NW_026883789.1:0-50424 GCF_032173495.1 Musca vetustissima
TGGACAAAATAATTGTCCTTGCCCCAGGACTTCGCCAGTTTTTGTTAAATACACCCAACTCGGGCGGAATTTTTTAATAATTTTATTAGCTAGGATGAAAGTACTCTCCATTAGCTTTCCGGTGATACCCATGTTGTCCCGGCAGAATTGTCCTGGAAGGAGCAGTGGACAAAATAATTGTCCTTGCCCCAGGACTTCGCCAGTTTTTGTTAAATACCCCCAACTCTGGCGGAATTTTTTAATAATTTTATTAGCTAGGATGAAAGTACTCTCCATTAGATTTCCATAGGTACCCATGTTGTCCCGGCAGAATTGTCCTGGAAGGAGCAGTGGACAAAATAATTGTCCTTGCCCCAGGACTTCGCCAGTTTTTGTTAAATACACCCAACTCGGGCGGAATTTTTTAATAATTTTATTAGCTAGGATGAAAGTACTCTCCATTAGCTTTCCGGTGATACCCATGTTGTCCCGGCAGAATTGTCCTGGAAGGAGCAGTGGACAAAATAATTGTCCTTGCCCCAGGACTTCGCCAGTTTTTGTTAAATACCCCCAACTCGGGTGGAACAATAATTTTATTAGCTAGGATGAAAGTACTCTTCATTAGCTTTCCATAGGTATCCATGTTGTCCCGGCAGAATTGTCCTGGAAGGAGCAGTGGACAAAATAATTGACCTTGCCCCAGGACTCCGCCAGTTTTTGTTAAATACCCCCAACTCTGGCGGAATTTTTTAATAATTTTATTAGCTAGGATGAAAGTACTCTCCATTAGCTTTCCATAGGTACCCATGTTGTCCCGGCAGAATTGTCCTGGAAGGAGCAGTGGACAAAATAATTGTCCTTGCCCCAGGACTTCGCCAGTTTTTGTTAAATACACCCAACTCGGGCGGAATTTTTTAATAATTTTATTAGCTAGGATGAAAGTACTCTCCATTAGCTTTCCGATGATACCCATGTTGTCCCGGCAGAATTGTCCTGGAAGGAGCAGTGGACAAAATAATTGTCCTTGCCCCAGGACTTCGCCAGTTTTTGTTAAATACCCCCAACTTTGGCGGAATTTTTCAATAATTATATTAGCTAGAATGAAAGTACTCTTCATTAGCTTTCCATAGGTACCCATGTTGTCCTGGCAGAATTGTCCTGGAAGGAGCAGTGGACAAAATAATTGTCCTTGCCACAGGACTTCGCCAGTTTTTGTTAAATACACCCAACTCGGGCGGAATTTTTCAATAATTTTATTAGCTAGGATGAAAGTACTCTCCATTAGCTTTTTACCCATGTTGTCCCGGCAGAATTGTCCTGGAAGGAGCAGTGGACAAAATAATTGTCCTTGCCCCAGGACTTCGCCAGTTTTTGTTAAATACACCCAACTCGGGCGGAATTTTTTAATAATTTTATTAGCTAGGATGAAAGTACTCTCCATTAGCTTTCCGGTGATACCCATGTTGTCCCGGCAGAATTGTCCTGGAAGGAGCAGTGGACAAAATAATTATCCTTGCCCCAGGACTTCGCCAGTTTTTGTTAAATACACCCAACTCGGGCGGAATTTTTTAATAATTTTATTAGCTAGGATGAAAGTACTCTCCATTAGCTTTCCATAGGTACCCATGTTGTCCCGGCAGAATTGTCCTGGAAGGAGCAGTGGACAAAATAATTGTCCTTGCCCCAGGACTTCGCCAGTTTTTGTTAAATACACCCAACTCGGGCGGAATTTTTTAATAATTTTATTAGCTAGGATGAAAGTACTCTCCATTAGCTTTCCGATGATACCCATGTAGTCCCGGCAGAATTGTCCTGGAAGGAGCAGTGGACAAAATAATTGTCCTTGCCCCAGGACTTCGCCAGTTTTTGTTAAATACACCCAACTCGGGCGGAATTTTTTAATAATTTTATTAGCTAGGATGAAAGTACTCTCCATTAGCTTTCCATAGGTACCCATGTTGTCCCGGCAGAATTGTCCTGGAAGGAGCAGTGGACAAAATAATTGTCCTTGCCCCAGGACTTCGCCAGTTTTTGTTAAATACACCCAACTCGGGCGGAATTTTTTAATAATTTTATTAGCTAGGATGAAAGTACTCTCCATTAGCTTTCCATAGGTACCCATGTTGTCCCGGCAGAATTGTCCTGGAAGGAGCAGTGGACAAAATAATTGTCCTTGCCCCAGGACTTCGCCAGTTTTTGTTAAATACACCCAACTCGGGCGGAATTTTTTAATAATTTTATTAGCTAGGATGAAAGTACTCTCCATTAGCTTTCCATAGGTACCCATGTTGTCCCGGCAGAATTGTCCTGGAAGGAGCAGTGGACAAAATAATTGTCCTTGCCCCAGGACTTCGCCAGTTTTTGTTAAATACACCCAACTCGGGCGGAATTTTTTAATAATTTTATTAGCTAGGATGAAAGTACTCTCCATTAGCTTTCCGGTGATACCCATTTTGTCCCGGCAGAATTGTCCTGGAAGGAGCAGTGGACAAAATAATTGTCCTTGCCCCAGGACTTCGGCAGTTTTTGTTAAATACACCCAACTCGGGCGGAATTTTTTAATAATTTTATTAGCTAGGATGAAAGTACTCTCCATTAGCTTTCCGATGATACCCATGTTGTCCCGGCAGAATTGTCCTGGAAGGAGCAGTGGACAAAATAATTGACCTTGCCCCAGGACTCCGCCAGTTTTTGTTAAATACCCCTCAACTCTGGCGGAATTTTTCAATAATTTTATTAGCTAGGATGAAAGTACTCTTCATTAGCTTTCCTTAGGTATCCATGTTGTCCCGGCAGAATTGTCCTGGAAGGAGCAGTGGACAAAATAATTGACCTTGCCCCAGGACTCCGCCAGTTTTTGTTAAATACACCCAACTCGGGCGGAATTTTTTAATAATTTTATTAGCTAGGATGAAAGTACTCTCCATTAGCTTTCCGGTGATACCCATGTTGTCCCGGCAGAATTGTCCTGGAAGGAGCAGTGGACAAAATAATTATCCTTGCCCCAGGACTTCGCCAGTTTTTGTTAAATACACCCAACTCGGGCGGAATTTTTTAATAATTTTATTAGCTAGGATGAAAGTACTCTCCATTAGCTTTCCGGTGATACCCATGTTGTCCCGGCAGAATTGTCCTGGAAGGAGCAGTGGACAAAAAAGCATACGGAATTGTCTTGCCACATATGATGCCGTTACGAGTGAGGGGTGTTTCTTAGTATGGCCAATAATCTTATAAATAGTTTATTTTTGAATGTTACGCATGTTTTTATTAAAAATAACTAATAATTCTAATATTTTTTAAAAAATAGTAATTTTTATTGGCTTTATTAAAATTAACATTGCGCTGTTAACGTTAACATTGCTCTGTCAATAGATCTGTTAACTTGATGGTTTGTGTCTTTGCTAGATAAATACTGAATTTATCTTAACGGACCTTATTAACATGTAATTGGATGAAAAAAAGTAATATTTATCTAAATGTGAATCTACCTAGATCTATCCATAAAGTATGTTAATCGACTTCAAACAAATATAAATAAGTCCGTTGGGCTATGTCTGTACTTCTAGAAAACGCAACTACGTAATTGTATGCTCAATTTTGTGCGTTGTGCACAATTTGATGTCAATCTGACTAACATGAGGAGTCTGATGCCCAATTTACTTGAAATCGGTCGAAAATATATATGGAAGCTCTATCCAAATATTAAGCGATTTCAAACAAACTTGTCACAGGTTAGGTTATACTAATTTCAGAACGTTTTGTTTCTATTGGTTCCTTAGTACGTCAATTACTTAAAATCAATCTATAATAAAAGGGAGCTATATCTAAATCTGGACCGATTTTCACGAAACTTGGCAGACATCATTCTAGGCTCAATTCAGTACGTTATGACAAATTTCGTGCAAATCGAAAGTTATGTAGGGACTTTGGGGCACCATTTACATGAAATCGTACGAAACTATATGTGGGAGCTATATCTAAATCTGGGCCGATTTTCTCGAAACTTGGTAGACATCATTCTAGGCTCAATTCAGTGCGTTATGCCAAATTTCGTGCAAATCGAAAGTTATATAGGGACTTTGAGGCACCATTTACATGAAATCGGACGAAACTATATATGGGAGCTATATCTAAATCTGGACCGATTTTCTCCAAACTTGGCAGACATCACTCTAGGCTTAATTCAGTACGTTATGCCAAATTTCGTGCAAATCAAAAGATATATAGGGACTTTGGGGCACCATTTACATGAAATCGTACGAAACTATATATGGGAGCTATATCTAAATCTGGACCGATTTTCTCGAAACTTGGTAGACATCATTCCAGGCTCAATTCAGTACGTTATGCCAAATTTCGTGCAAATCGAAAGTTATATAGGGACTTTGAGGCACCATTTACATGAAATCGGACGAAACTATATATGGGAGCTATATCTAAATTTGGACCGATTTTCTCCAAACTTGGCAGACATCACTCTAGGCTTAATTCAGTACGTTATGCCAAATTTCGTGCAAATCGAAAGTTATATAGGGACTTTGAGGCACCATTTACATGAAATCGGACGAAACTATATATGGGAGCTATATCTAAATCTGGACCGATTTTCTCCAAACTTGGCAGACATCACTCTAGGCTTGATTCAGTACGTTATGCCAAATTTCGTGCAAATCAAAAGATATATACGGACTTTGGGGCACCATTTACATGAAATCGTACGAAACTATATATGGGAGCTAAATCTAAATCTGGACCGATTTTCTCCAAACTTGTTAGACATCATTCTAAGCTCAATTCAGTACGTTATGCCAAATTTCGTGCAAATCGAAAGATATATAGGGACTTTGGGGCACCTTTTACATGAAATCGGACGAAACTATATATGGGAGCTATATCTAAATCTGGACCGATTTTCTCCAAACTTGGCAGACATCACTCTAGGCTTAATTCAGTACGTTATACCAAATTTCGTGCAAATCAAAAGATATATAGGAACTTTGGGGCACCATATACATGAAATCGGACGAAACTATATATGGGAGCTATATCTAAATCTGGACCGATTTTCACGAAACTTGGCAGACATCATTCTAGACCTAAATGATTAAGCTGTACCAAATTTCGTGCAAATCGAAAGATATATAGGGGCCGTTTACATTAAATCGGTTAAATATATATATGGGAGCTATATCTAAATCTGAACCGATTTTTCCCAATTTCAATAGGGTTCGTCCTTGGGCCGAATAAGTGACCTATGCCAAATTTCATTCAATTCGGATCATAAATGCGACCTGTACTTTGTTTACAATTTAACATGGACAGACAGACAGACAGACAGACGGACAGACGGACGGACGGACATGCATAAATCGACTTAGAAAGTGATTCTATGCATATTCTCAAAAGGAACCATGTGTCTATCTCGTTTCCTTTTGCCTGTTACAAACATATGCACAAAGACATAATACCCTGTACCACAGTGTGGTGAAGGGTATAAAAATCATAGAAGTTACGAAAATTGTAGACGCGTTATATTAGCATGAAGAAAAAATTGAAATTATTAAAAGGCTATGAAGAAAATGGATGTAAATGTGGACAATTGAGCGCCAAATAAAAAGCAGACAAATTAACAGTTTATAAAATAATAAAAATGGTTCTAAAATTGAAAATAGTTAAAATTCGTTTAATATAAAAACATTGCATCAAAGAAAAGGCGATCACCCTCAACTGTAAAGGCGCTTATTATATCGTTTAATGGAATGCGTGGCGAGAGCGCGTTGGTGACTGGCCGTCTTACTCAGAATATCAGCATAGTGATGACGAACTGACAAATTTGTTGAAGAAAGTCGTTATAATATTCATGACGAGGAATCCACTGTGGAAATTTCCATTGAAATTATAAGATAATTTTGTTTTGAATTTTGAAAAAGTAGTAGTAGTAGTTTGTTGTAAATTTCATAAAAAAGAAGCGTACTAAGATTACAGAATTCTTTTATAACTTGTGAACAATTAGCATTTGATTTAATCCTCCAAATGTTTAAAATGGATCTCATACTCATCATTTGAAATAAAATAAATAATATATTATGGTTTAAACTATTGATTTAATTTAAATATATGCATTTGTTTTTAATAAACATTAATTTTATTTAAAAAAAGAACATATGTCGTGTATATTCCATGACGTGTATTATATCAGGATTCAGTTATAGTCCATTAAAGGGCTTATAACGAAATTCCGATATAGTCTTGATTCGCTAATAGTCCACAAAAATTGTGCAACTATTGTTGTGGACTATAAGCGAAAACTACTGTATGGATATTGTAGTAAAATTCATAAACAAAATCCGTGGAGGGCACAATTCGTTAAACCATAGAAAATTTAAGGCATTGTTAGACAAATTGAATGCAGAGTATGGGGATGTACTAATGTTCACTGAGGTTAGGTAGCTTGGTAAAGGTCGATGTCTTGAAAAACTTTTGAGTTTGCGTGAGCACGTCATTTGCTTTTTAGAAGTAACGCATACTGAAAATTCTTTTTGAAATGAATTGTTTAAGAGATACCATATTTAATCTGGACTTGGGCTTTCTTAGAGTCTAAACACAACCCGAGAGTCTAGAGTCAGCGACGGTCGTTTACCGTGTGTTTCTTATTGGCAACGAGCAGGGACGTACGCAGGGGGGGAGCCCGGGCCCCCTCCCCCGAAATGAATTTTTTTTACAGTAAATTTATGTTTTCAACAGCGAATTTTTTCATTTTGTACTACCGGAGAAAAATGATCGAGGAAATAAAAATACGGCATTTTTTATAAATTGTAATCTCTGAATAAATTGAATTTGGTTTGCACAACTCTCTGTGCCGCTGGCCGCTAACTCTTTTGTTTGGTTTTTACGCCGACGAGAAAGTATGCCGCTGACTCCTGACTCTATGGTTGCGTTTAGACTCTTACATATTTATTGGATATGTAAATAAATTAACTCTGCAATTACAAGGACAAAATAAGTTTATATTTGATTCAGTTTGGAATATAAATATTTTTTTAAAAGCCCATAAATTGCTCTTAAGTCAGCTGGAAAATAAAACTCTAAGTAGCTTCCTGAGACGAAAGAATTTAAAGAAGAAATGAATGGAAAGTTAATGGAGAATTCAAATATAATTAAAGCTTTAATTAATAATTATGAAGATAGATTCGCTGATTTTAAAAATACAGAAAATATTATTAGTTTTTACAAGGATCCGTTAACAAATACGATATTTGTTTATTAAAAATTATTATTTTTTGCATTTTTAATTTAAGACATGAAATAATTCATACAATTCCTATGTTTTTTTTTAATATTTGAAAGATTTAACTTTTTCAAAAATTGAAGTACATCATTTTTATTTTATATTTAAGATATTCAATAGTAAATCCATTATGTTGTATATTTTTCAGAAGTTTTGGCGTTTTAATTGGGATACCATTTGTATTTGATTTTTTTTTTTTTTCAAAATAGTCCATGAATAGAATTAGTAAATCTAAGAATTGACGCAAAACTACCACTAATTTCTGGTATAGATTTTTGGAGCAATATTTGGAAGGTTATATTCAATGTTCGGATCAACATATATGTGTGAGTCTTCTTTCTCATATTTAAAATTTGTAAAAAGTAAAACCCGAAATTTGCTTACTGATATGCACACGGAAAATCTACTTAGAATTAAATGTTGTCCATAATCAATATGGACAACAAAGCTTTATTTTTAACTACTCTGAAAGTTTAATGCGTTATTCATAAAATGAATATACATCTACATATATTTACTTATTTTCCTTTCTTTTATATACTATTTTTTATTAAATAAAAACAATGACTGTAGTGATTTCAAAATGATCTTAAAGATCAAATGAAACATAATATATTAATTAAAATTAATTTGGCAATACTCATCATAGTATATTAATTAATTACATTATTTCATTCACATGCAAAAAAATATTAACAAATACGATATTCATTAATTAAAAATCATTACTTTTTTGCATTTTTAATTAAAGAAATTAAATAATTCATACAAATCATTTATAAACAATAGAAAAAGAACCGGCCCGAGGTGACTTCCTTGTGGAACACCTGAAGGTACGTTAATCGATTTTGAGAGACATCCCTCAAACAAAACTAGCTGTGATCTATTTTGTAAGTAAGATGATATCCATTTGACTAAGTTTATACTGAAGCCCATATTATCTAATTTATATAATAAGAGTTCATGGATAACCCTATCAAAAGCTTTACTAAAATCTGTATAAATGGTATCAGTTTGATTTCGCTGAACAAATCCCTTTATTACAATTGAAGTAAACTCTATAAGATTTGTTATAGTTGAAAGACCACTACGAAAGCCATGTTGATATGGACTTAAAATGGATTTAATTTTGTAAGAAATAACAGCAGTAACTAATTTTTCAAACAATTTTGGGATATCACTTAATTTTGCAGAAAGTTTTCTACAGTGAACACAGCACCAACGAACGCCAACTTTGTCTCTAATAGTATCAACTACTTTCGCGTTGATACGAGCACACTTAACATGCCACTGATTTAAACAAAACCAACATGTAACGCACAATTCATCATCGTTAGAGATGTTACACAATTCATGCGGACAGACCATTGATAAAATTCAAAAAAGTAGCTGGAATTCGTAATCCTTTGATTTCTACAAAATAAGTCTTATTGGCAACTCTGTTTTGAGAAGATAATAAGAAAATAAACAAGAATAATGTTACAACAAACAAATGAAGAAATGTAACAAGGGAAACAAACAGGGAATGGAACACGGAATACCAATAAGAAAATAAATTGATTTTTATTATTTATCACAAAACTCACTACAACAATTAGCACAGACAAATCAAAAATAGATTTTAAACACTGTTAACACTTTTTAAGATTCACAATCGGGTTAAAAAAAACACAAAATAAATATTTTTAATCAAAAACAGGAGCACGACAAAAATTTATCAACAATCACGACAGGGTTGCCAAACTGACAGGTACTTGAAATGAAAATATAGGGAAAATACAAAAAGTGGACCTATATCGACATTTCTACAAATCGATTATGTAAATCATACTGTAAAATATAAAACAAATTTCAGAAAATTTTAATTGTTAATAATCCTCAGCTTTTTGGCTAAGGAGGGTGTATACAATTTGACATAGTTAAATGGTTCTAGACCCCATGTTTCTTTGGACCAAATTTGTTTCAGAAAATATTATTTCTTCCAAACTTAGTTCAAGTTCGAAGATGGGAAATATCGGTCCACTTCTTCTGGTACCTCCCACACAGGAGCTAGGCCTAAATGGGGGTTATAGTTCATATATAGTTCATTATCGAACCTTACGTTCTATTTTTTAGAGAAATGATTACAACAGAGCGTTTGAACCAAACCCAAAACGCGGAACAAATCAGATAACTATTTTAATATAAAAAAGGGGGTTATATGGGGACTACCCCAAAACGGGGGCGAATATTAATAATTTTTGGTGGGGAGATTTCTTACCACGTACGACTACAAAATACCAAATTGCAGCGAATTTGGTAGAAAAACGCGCTCAAGAACCCTAAAATACCGAAAATTGGGGGTACCCTTATATGGGGGCTATCCGAAAAAATGGACCTATAGTTATAATTTTTAGTGGAGAAATTTGCTACCCAATAAGAACTCAAAGTACTAAATAACAGCCAATTCGATGAAAAATGCGATCAAAACCCCAAAATACGGAAATTTGGGGGGTACCGTTATATGGGGGCTACCAGAAAAAGTGGACCGATATTTATAATTTTTAGTTTGGATATTTGGGACCAAATAAGAACCCAATGTTCCAAATTTCAGAGAATTCGTTTGAAAAACGCGCTAAAGAACCCCAAAATACCGAAAATTGGGGGTACCCTTATATGGGGGCTATCCGAAAAAATTGACCTATATTTATAATTTTTTGTGTAGAGATTTGGTACGATTTAAGAAATCACAATACTAAATTACAGCCAATTCTGTGGAAAAATACGATCAAAACACCCAAAATACTGAAAATTAGGAGGAACCTTTGTTTGGGGCTACCAGAAACAGTGGACCTATATTTATAATTTTTGTGGAGACATTTAGTACCCAATAAGAACTCAATGTACCCAATTTCAGCGTATTTGGTTGAAGAACGAGCTCAAGAACCCCAAAATACCGAAAATTGGGAGGTACTGTTATATGGGAGCTATACCTAAACGTGGACCGATATATCCCATCTTCGAACTTGACCTGCCTGCAGACAAAAGACAACCCTATGCAAAATTTCAGCACCCTATCTTAATTCCTTCAGAAGATAGCGTGATTACAACAGACGGACGGACGGACAGAAGGACGGACATGGCTAGATCGCCATAGAATTTTACCCTGATCAAGAATATATATACTTTATAGGGTCGGAATTTAATATTTCGATGAGTTACAAACGGATTGACAAAATTAATATACCCTCCATACTATGGTGGAGGGTATAATAAGCAACAACTGGAAAACCAGTGAAAAAAACAACGAGGAACAACAACTATACAAAACACCAAGGAAAAGGCGAACGAACACAGGATCCCCAGTACCAAGACATCAAAAGAACAGGGGAAACAAACCCAAACCTATTAAAAGTTTTTTCTTTTTCCGACACAAAGGGGTAAGAAGGGCGCAGGCAGACTCTTAATATTTGCACTGACCCATATAATCAAGTCGTAGGGTAGATTGAAAACAACAATTCACTCGATCCTTGTGCTGCAAGTCGCCACTACGGTTCAGCAGGGAGAAACCCAATTTTTGTGTGACTAGACAACAAGAAACAAAGACCCGTTGGTTGATGACAGACATTTGCGGTAAAATCGTATATAGAAAAATTAAGGTTTTCTATATACCATTGTGGAATTTTTGCTGTATATAAGAGCCATATTTTTTTCCTGGAAATATATGAAAAACTGCTGAGCATACATTACACCGGAAAACCCGGTTCGTCGCCATATTGACCCATTATATATATATTTTTTTTTTTTTTTTGAAATACATTGTCACTTCCACGCCACGAAGGACATAAGCAACGTCTGGTGGAGGCAAATAAACCGAAATTGTGTATAACCCCAAATTTTGAAAAGCTTTTTTTTTAAGTCTGGTGGACAGACATACACACACACACAAGCTGAAATGCATAACCCTAAATCTTTGAACTTACTACTCTTATACGAAATTTTGAAAAAACAGGTCTGGGTGACAGACACATATATGAGCTGAAATCTAGAAACCTACAATTTTGAAATTATTTTTGGATACGACATTTTGGGAAAACGAGTCTGGCGGACAGACATCAAACACAAAGTTTTGTTTTTTTGTTCAACATTTTCAAAATAACGTCTTCGAAATGATGTACTACTCGCATATCCCACTAAAATTCTTCCTTTGTAGCATTTTTAAATATATACATATATATTTTTTTTGGCATTTGCCAAAGCATCTGTAGTCTTGAAGATCTCAAAAAAAAAAAAATCTGTGGCCCAAAACAATTTCTAGCGTTTTTCGATGAGATATTTAGCGGGTAAATCTTTTGTTTGGTTTTTTGCCCAACATTTTTTTGGCATACTCCTAATTTGGACTAAAGATAATTTTTTTGACGAAAAATTGTCTCTGTATTTATTCGCCTGTTTCCAATTACTACATTAAAATTTATCAGCTTTTAACGGCACAACAAGAAAATATTTGCTTTTTTCATTGTTTGCTTTTGTTTTGTGCAAAAGTTTTTCATTTACGTTATTGACTCAGCCGAATTCACAGTTCATTTCCCCAAAGATTGTAAGGAAATAATTCTCGAAATTTTGGAAGTCAAAATTTCCTCAAAATTTTAACCATTTTACGAATTTAGTCCTTCCCGTTGGAAGGGAAGGGCATAAATCAAAATTTTTGAAAAGACTCACGCTCAATCACAAGATGGACAAAACTTTGTGCGTCAAGAGGACTTACGTGGATTGCCGAGACCATCTCCGGAAAAGGAGGAGAAACCCGTTGACAAAAACAAGCTAAGGAAACATTATATGGAGGCAATGTACGCTTACAAAAAGGTGCTGAGCTCAATAAACTTGCAGATCCAAACAGCTCCGGATAACCAAACGTTGGAAACAAAAAAAGGGAGTCAGAGAGGTCACAACAGGTAAAGGAGATGGATTTTACGCCAGTAACTCGTCTGCCACTATGCGACACAGACATATTCAAAGTAGATTACAGCGAATGACTTCCTTATAGGGATTTATTTTCCGCGATTTACACCAGAAATTCAAAACTAAACAAGGTCGAAAAATGATTCCACCTGACACAGAAACTACTGGAGAAGCAAGATAAAGCATTTGTAACGTTCCACTTACCAACGATGGATTTGACTTAGCATGGAAAAATCTCATTGATCGCTATGAGAATAATAGGATGCAAGTCAATGAATTAATCAGAACTCTTTTTAACTTGTCACCTGTTTCACAGATGCAAGTCAGACTATTCAAAAACTACAACGTACGGTGAATAGTTGCATCCAAACTCTGGAGACCCTTAAAGTCGATGCTAAAGGGTGGGATCCAATTCTTGTTTACATTTGTTCCACAAAACTACCCAGAAACTTCCTGGAGGAGTTCGAGAATTTATTATCGGATTGCAAACTTCTTCCTAAGTGGGAACAGTTTGACATGTTTTTAACAAATAAATTCAAAACAAAAAACCCAGCCAATCAAAAATATCTGGCAACAATAAAATGAGATTTTTTAACTTGTTCCAAAAGAATGTTTCGAAAGATGCCCACAACTCTGGAGGACAACAATCACCCTACAATCAGACTCAAACAAGCAGAGCACCTAGTCCCCAACAATACCCATTACGTAAAGCCAATCACTTCAAAAGGGGCTGCAACGAGTTTTTGAGAAGGAATGTGAACTGTTTGTCATCCAATCATGAGAAAAGTATTGCAAAAGTCGCTTTGGTTGTCGAACTTTTACCATGAGACACCACACTTTATTACACAAGGGAACGGAAACCCAATCAACAAACACATACCTAGCTCGAGTGGAAGAACAACCTAAAAACAATGCTGTCACTCTTACAAATCACTACCTTGAACCATGTTCATGAAATATTAAAATTGTGTTGCGTGTTTAGGCATCTTAAGAATAATTTGACGCCGTCAAAAATGGCGATGACAGGCGGTGGTATTAACGTTGACCATATATGTACGAATACATATATGCGCCAACGGTTAATTCCATTTAGCAATGTAAACAACCGCAACAGCATCACTGACTGACTGACGGTTTGCTGTTGGATTGATTTTGGCATAGTAAGTCAGTTTTCGACAAAAATTAAAACGCGCCGGTTAAACCATCCAGTGATGTACACAAAGAAAGAAACTAAAACTATTGAAATTGTAAAAATTTAAAACTAAGCTAAAAATCTATTATAGAGCATACATGTGCAATAAAAAAATTATAAAACATACAACTACATAAAAGGTGCAAACTACATACATAAAATATTTAAAGTGGATTAAACTTAAGTGGAGTGGATTAAAACTTAACTTATAAAATTTCATAAAACTTATTCAATCTTAATTTAATATTGCACTACAGTGAACCTATTTAATATTGCATTGTATATAAAAACCATCACATACCTATATAATATTGTCCTTAACCTAGAATTGCTATAAAATTACTTAAAAATAAAATTACCTACCTACTACTGCACTACTGTGAACTTAGCCTAATATTGAAATCTACCTAAAATTAAAAGTTAAAATGACTGTAATATAAAAGCCGGAATAAAACAATATAAACAAAGAAAAATAAAGTGTTTCAATATCAAGAATCTGATCACCCATAAAACACAAATGTAACAAAGAAGACTATAATATGTTCTTTTCTTTGTGATGAATATGAATAAAAAGATAATAAACGCGTACCCAAACATCTTCGGTGATAAATTGATGTGGCCACCCAATTGAGCAATTCGATGTGTAGAACAATTTCAGGGGCATAAAATCGTGCTGTTTTTATAATTATGCATATAGATAGATTAGAACATCTAACTAGGGATCAGCATTATTTCCAAAATTAATTTTCTTGTAGTTTTTTCACACAATCTCGGCATTAATTTTCTACTTTTTTAATTACTATTTTTTGTTTGATGTTTATATGGAATATTATAATTATAACTTCTTTACACTTGTACATACACTGAATTATTTTTTCTCTCCTTTATTTAATAAATTTGTCAATTTATCGAAACTTCATTGGAACCACATGTTTTGATTACCGGACATACAAACGCGTATATTAAAACTATTTTTTTCGCAGGAGAAGAAAAGAAGCAATTCAATGCAATTTATAAGTGAAAGTGTTGTTGTATATTCAAATTGCAAATCAAAGAAAGAATGCACAAATCGCGCTGACGTTGTTGTTGGTTTACAAGAAGAGTACCACATTATTTTGTGCTCGGAATGTACAGCGTGTAACACTTAAGATCTCTTTATAATAAATCTATGCACAGTGTTCCAAAATTAGATTAATTTAATGATCATTTATTTCCAAATAGTAGGAAATTGTAAATTCGATTATGATTCGAAATAATTGTGTGAAAAATACAAGAGTTATGTTTTACTAATGGAATTTGTTCAACGTATGTATGTATGTTGGTTATTGAAATCGGTGCCTCAAATCACACAGATTTTTATTATTTTTTTTTTTTTTTTGACTAAAATTGTGGCCGGGTTCCTTGGCCAGTTATAACGTTGCCACTCCATGGAGGGCTTTATTTATTGTCTGGAGTATTTCCAACAACAACTGTTTGGTATGTGAGGATATATTAAATGAATTTCACATCCTAATATCCGGCCTGACATACGAGTGGTTTTGGTTGCAGCAACGCAACAATAACATCATAGATTGGATAACACATAACAATGGATTGTTAGAGCGTTTTAAAAGGAAAGGAAAAAATAACAATTAACTATATCCAGTATGAAGGTGCCCTCTCTCGAACAATTGAGAATGGAATGTTTGGAAGTTGAAAGAACATTCTTCTGTCGAGAGTCAGCACCAATTCTACCTCCACTTAATACAATTCTTCACTTAATACACCTTTCAGTGTAAATTTTATTCAGCCAAGAAAAGAAGAAGTATTTAAAATCCAAGTTTTGGAAGAAGAGGATGAAATTGTTGTAGTATCCACGATACATAATCCCTTAATTTGTCGGAACTGTTAATCTTAGGTCACGGTTTCTGGGATTGCCCGTCAGCTCATCGAAGTCGGTTTTACTTCACGTGTGCAAAATCCTCACCCAAATGGGGATTTTGCAGATCGGGAAACGGGAAAAAGAACGTGGTTGCGCAGGCAACCTACATCCCTCAATCAACCCGCTGCTCCGAACCCCCTGACAAGTTGGAAGCGACAAAAGTAACGAAGTTATTTATCCTCAGATTCCACATTATTTGCCATTAGAAGTTAGGGAAGTAAATGTTTTAAAAATAGGTAAACAATCTTCCAAACGGCGTAAATGAAAAACCAGATACAGAGAAAAATACAAATCCGAATATCAAAAAGTATAAAAATATATAAAATGAAGACAAAAATATAAAGAAAGCAAAAAATTAAGAAACGTTATATCAGAAGCTATAGTCAGATCCCTATATGCAAAAGATCCAAGACCATGTGCGACAGTAAATCTGAAAGGAAAACAAATAAAAGATTTAATAGATTACGGAGCTTCTAGAGGTATACTAGAAATGTTAGGATTAGAAATCAGCACCTATGTATCAAACTTTCACAGAATTTTAGGAAAAATAACTGTCAAAGTGGAATATTATTGTAAATCAAATAAAATGAAAATGTTTCTATGTCCAGAATTAAAGCAGGATTAATACACTACACTACCCCTTGGTCCCAGGAGTCCAAGAAATCATTTATAAAGAGAAAGATAACATGCTTGCACTCAACGTCATAAAAGGAGTGATTCAGCATGAAGCAAACGCAGACGACTGTTGCGCGAAAATCTGAGGTACGAATATCCAAGGAAGTACGAATCTTCATTGGAACTGGCTTTTCTGCAATCGATATTTTAAAGATTTCGTCACCATAGCTACAACCCTTACCGATATGCTAATAAGATCAAACGTTCTCAATTACCCCTAGAGCCATGAAATTCTTTAAAACATTCAAATAAGCCCGAAGACAACTTTTCATCAAGAATGTCAAAGGCAAGAAAATCCAATCGCATTTTACCCCCAAACCTACTTATTCTGTGGCAGAAAAGGAGTGCTGGCAGTGAAACAATTCCGCCCTTACGTGGAACTTATGAAATTTACGTGGAACTTTATGAAATTTTAAATTTAATCGACCATGCAAGCCTCAATGATCTCAGCGGTAGACTTGCGCTATGGTTTCCTCAATTGCAAGCTTACGATTTTTTTTATAGAACACCGAAAGGGATCAGAAAACGTAGTAGCGGATACACTATCGAATGCCGATAGCGTCTGATTTGATAGTGTAAGAAATCGATGGAGATGACCTTTGGAACAACGGCTTTTGACAGCGAGAAATACACTGAACATCGGGAAACTATAACGAAAAACAAGAAGTCCTCCTGGATTTAAAAGTAGATAGCAACAAAATCTTTATTCGAACAAACTACTTCGATGCGTACATTGCCGAATTCAATTGGAAGCTATGGGTACTTCTTGACATTATCTATCGCAAAATTATAAGGGTACAGTTCACGATGGTGTAACTAAAACGAGTAACTTTGTAAGGTGTAGCTAAACATATACTACTGTCCGAAGGTGGTCTCACAGGTGAGGCAGTATAAAAGAAATGGTACGACGTTCAAAGAAACACAAAAATATGAAACCAAGCCCCGGAAATGTAATGGTCACGGACAGACCATTCCAAAAATTTTACGTGAATTTCTTCGGTAAATATCCACGAACAAAACAAGGAAATGCGTATATGTTACTATTCTCCATTTCACATGCGATGAAGGAAGCAACCGCTCAAAACGTTGTGTAATTTTTAGTGCGCCAATCATTGTGATAATGGGAAACAATTTGGTTCCAAAGCATTCGAGCAAATGATAAAAAAATTTCCAAATACGTCACCTACCACCTATTACTCCACACAATTCCGAACAATTTTGGACTCAAACAAAAAAAATCGCGCGATTTTTTTGCTTGATTCGAAAATAACTACCTATTTTCACAATCACTACCTATTTCACAAATACCAAAAAATGGAGAGATTTAGTGCATTCAAAATATTGAATGCAGAATTAAAACATGCTAAGCTAAGGTATGTGGAATATAGAAAGTGATTTTTTGGCAAAAAAAGTATAATGACCATAATCATACGAATAAAGAACAATTCTATATGGAATTGAAATCCTTAAATCAAATTAGAAGTAATTGTGATGTAATTGGTTCTGTATTGGAAGGAAATATTAGAAATATGATATTAGATATAAGGTTTACCCGATACTTTTATAGATATAATAAATCTATAATGATATTAAGTATTTGAAAGAAAATTGAGTAATCGTAAAAATAGGTAGTTATTTTTGAATCAAGCTAAAAAATTCGGGCGAAAAATTTTCGGTGGGGAGTTATTTCTGATTGCTTTTTAGGGATTTATTTCATAATGAAATTCTCTTTGGGGACTTATTTCATACCGCCGAAAATTACTTTGGTTGCGGCCACATAAAAGGCATAACGGGAGAAATTTCACTCAGATGAGTTTTTGATATTTTGGGATAAAACCATTTAAAAAATGCATTCAAAAAGAAACAAATTTATTTGAGTGTATGAATTACCGCTTATGTTTTAATTGTGTTCCTGTGAACATAATAATGTTAGTTAATGTGTAAGTTATTTTGTGTGTTTGAATGTTTGTGTATTCGCCAGAGTATTATTACACAGCCCCCGGCTGGTATATTAGTACAGTGACATATATTATATGTTATGGTAAATATAATACTTGTGTCAGGGAATATTATTTAAATATTGTTGGACATTTTAAAATACAGTGCACCCTACGATCGGTCATTTTGACTTTTCTATTGTGTAGGGTGGATATTTATCATATTGTTGTCTATTAATAATTTATTGGATTTTTATAATTTATTTGTGTTTTCTTGTGCATATAGTTGCAAATTATATAATTTTTTATTTTTTATATTTCTTGTGATTTTTAAAAGTGCCCTACAATCGGTCGTTTGTACTTTTATAATGTATAGGGTGTGTATTTGGCATATAGTTGCCTATTTTGTACTCTTCTATTGACTTTTCTTTAATTTTAATAATTTATTCACTTTTTATTGCCATTTTTGGAAAAATCCGTTTGTCTTATAATATTTTTGAATTGTTATTTGATTACTCCGAGTTTTTTTTTTTTTTTTTTTTGTGGAACGTTAATTTGATTTAGATTTTTCTTTGTGTTCTATTCTTCACTGATTTTTCGATCTTAGAATTATTTCATTATTTATAAAATAGCTTCCACTCCCTTGAATTTATTCATTCGTGCTTCCAACTCTATGGTGAGATTCGCTGCACACTTCGGTGCATTGAAGGAAGACGAAATACATTGTAGAAATCGGTTGAGGGAACTTTTAATAATTGTCTCTCCCACCTAGAAAATCCCGAAGATCTTGATATGCTATATAGTAAATATGAGGTTTCGTCTACAGAATATATGCGTTGTTCCTCGGTTTTAAATATAATGTTGTCTCAATTTCGGATTTCGAATACATTGTCTGTAACGGAACATCCCGATAATATTCTTGCGGGAACTCTCTCAGTTGATGCCACCGTTAAAAACGTGTGCTCGTCGTCCCACACTTCTCGTGATGTGGGAATACAGCCATCTAGGTCCACAATATTGAATATTGGGAATACTAGAATATACCACAGCTTTGTGGTAGATCCTCCATACGCAGACAACATTAATAGTCTAGCGATTCCTTCCTGCAGTATCGATATTTTCAGTGGAAATATTCTTGATTGGCCCACATTTAGAGATTTGTTCAGTGATGTATATTGTGGCGTGGGTGGGATAAATGATTCTTTTTTAGAGCGACGCTATCCACACTGTTTCGCCTGCAACGGTTCAAACACCATGGATTTCAACAACTCGTTCGGTCAAAAAAAAACTGCTTGGTGAACTACACCGAAAATATAATTTTCTTTTAAATTAAAAATTACCAAGAAATTATTTGACGCGGGCGCGCTGCATGTGATACCCGAACTGAAGAGACTGGAGAAACGAACAGAGTAGCCACATCAAGAAAAAGTAATGCTGTATTCAGTTCACTTATGACTACATTTTTATCAACCCTGAAAAAGGAGCAAGGCTATAGCTTTAGTCTGGTATTAACCGCTACAGGCCTGAATATTGTGCATCCCCAAAGTTAAAAAAACATAAAACTAAAAAAAAACACAACGGCAAACAATTATATTGCAATATTTTTATTGAGTGATTTTGCTATTAACGTGTGGAATCAAAAAATTACCGTAAGTGTCTTTATTTGTTTGGTGTTGTGTGATGGTAAACAGGTGATATATATTTTGGTAGATTCCCCCAGGAAAATCTTAACATCACTCTTCTACTGGCCTCCGGTATTCCCAAGTTGGGTCCAGTGATTTTTTTTCAAAAAAGCCGTTTGTGATGTGTATGTGTGTTTTTCCTTTATTTTTGTCATCAGCAAGATAAACCCATTTTTGGTGGCTATAGTAATTTAAATCCTCCTTAATTCCTGGCCGGAAAAGAGGTAACCAATAAAGTGCTATCCATATAAGACAAGCGGTTATTTGAAAGCATAACAGAAGAAATATTAAAAATTGATGAATTTAAGATCTTAAGACCTAAATGCATAGGATGAGCTGGGAATAAGCTCATGCCTTTTTACCCTAAAATATTCCCAAATTTTTAAAAAAGGAAATTGTTCCATCCGAATAATAATTAAAAAAGACAAATTATTTAAGTGTCTTTTGTATTGGAAGGAAATATTAGAAATATGATATTAGATATAAGGTTTACCCGATACTTTTATAGATATAATAAATCTATAATGATATTAAGTATTTGAAAGAAAATTGAGTAATCGTAAAAATAGGTAGTTATTTCATACCGCCTTATTTCATACCGCCGAAAATTACTTTGGTTGCGGCCACATAAAAGGCATAACGGGAGAAATTTCACTCAGATGAGTTTTTGATATTTTGGGATAAAACCATTTAAAAAATGCATTCAAAAAGAAACAAATTTATTTGAGTGTATGAATTACCGCTTATGTTTTAATTGTGTTCCTGTGAACATAATAATGTTAGTTAATGTGTAAGTTATTTTGTGTGTTTGAATGTTTGTGTATTCGCCAGAGTATTATTACACAGCCCCCGGCTGGTATATTAGTACAGTGACATATATTATATGTTATGGTAAATATAATACTTGTGTCAGGGAATATTATTTAAATATTGTTGGACATTTTAAAATACAGTGCACCCTACGATCGGTCATTTTACTTTTCTATTGTGTAGGGTGGATATTTATCATATTGTTGTCTATTAATAATTTATTGGATTTTTATAATTTATTTGTGTTTTCTTGTGCATATAGTTGCAAATTATATAATTTTTTATTTTTTATATTTCTTCTGATTTTTAAAAGTGCCCTACAATCGGTCGTTTGTACTTTTATAATGTATAGGGTGTGTATTTGGCATATAGTTGCCTATTTTGTACTCTTCTATTGACTTTTCTTTAATTTTAATAATTTATTCACTTTTTATTGCCATTTTTGGAAAAATCCGTTTGTCTTATAATATTTTTGAATTGTTATTTGATTACTCCGAGTTTTTTTTTTTTTGTGGAACGTTAATTTGATTTAGATTTTTCTTTGTGTTCTATTCTTCACTGATTTTTCGATCTTAGAATTATTTCATTATTTATAAAATAGCTTCCACTCCCTTGAATTTATTCATTCGTGCTTCCAACTCTATGGTGAGATTCGCTGCACACTTCGGTGCATTGAAGGAAGACGAAATACATTGTAGAAATCGGTTGAGGGAACTTTTAATAATTGTCTCTCCCACCTAGAAAATCCCGAAGATCTTGATATGCTATATAGTAAATATGAGGTTTCGTCTACAGAATATATGCGTTGTTCCTCGGTTTTAAATATAATGTTGTCTCAATTTCGGATTTCGAATACATTGTCTGTAACGGAACATCCCGATAATATTCTTCCGGGAACTCTCTCAGTTGATGCCACCGTTAAAAACGTGTGCTCGTCGTCCCACACTTCTCGTGATGTGGGAATACAGCCATCTAGGTCCACAATATTGAATATTGGGAATACTAGAATATACCACAGCTTTGTGGTAGATCCTCCATACGCAGACAACATTAATAGTCTAGCGATTCCTTCCTGCAGTATCGATATTTTCAGTGGAAATATTCTTGATTGGCCCACATTTAGAGATTTGTTCAGTGATGTATATTGTGGCGTGGGTGGGATAAATGATTCTTTTTTAGAGCGACGCTATCCACACTGTTTCGCCTGCAACGGTTCAAACACCATGGATTTCAACAACTCGTTCGGTCAAAAAAAAACTGCTTGGTGAACTACACCGAAAATATAATTTTCTTTTAAATTAAAAATTACCAAGAAATTATTTGACGCGGGCGCGCTGCATGTGATACCCGAACTGAAGAGACTGGAGAAACGAACAGAGTAGCCACATCAAGAAAAAGTAATGCTGTATTCAGTTCACTTATGACTACATTTTTATCAACCCTGAAAAAGGAGCAAGGCTATAGCTTTAGTCTGGTATTAACCGCTACAGGCCTGAATATTGTGCATCCCCAAAGTTAAAAAAACATAAAACTAAAAAAAAACACAACGGCAAACAATTATATTGCAATATTTTTATTGAGTGATTTTGCTATTAACGTGTGGAATCAAAAAATTACCGTAAGTATCTTTATTTGTTTGGTGTTGTGTGATGGTAAACAGGTGATATATATTTTGGTAGATTCCCCCAGGAAAATCTTAACATCACTCTTCTACTGGCCTCCGGTATTCCCAAGTTGGGTCCAGTGATTTTTTTTCAAAAAAGCCGTTTGTGATGTGTATGTGTGTTTTTCCTTTATTTTTGTCATCAGCAAGATAAACCCATTTTTGGTGGCTATAGTAATTTAAATCCTCCTTAATTCCTGGCCGGAAAAGAGGTAACCAATAAAGTGCTATCCATATAAGACAAGCGGTTATTTGAAAGCATAACAGAAGAAATATTAAAAATTGATGAATTTAAGATCTTAAGACCTAAATGCATAGGATGAGCTGGGAATAAGCTCATGCCTTTTTACCCTAAAATATTCCCAAATTTTTAAAAAAGGAAATTGTTCCATCCGAATAATAATTAAAAAAGACAAATTATTTAAGTGTCTTTTGTGTTGTCCTTGTGTATGTCAATTTTTTTCATTTAAATTTGTAAGGATTTGTAATTTGACTCGAGATTGTCTTTAAGTGTTTAAAATTATATAATCCTCTGCAGGAAAACTAATGATTCATAGTATGTAGTTGTAACGCTGGATTGGTCTATTTGCAACCATTATAAACGAGCTCATTTATAATAGGGAATTGATGAGTAGTTTTTAAAAGTGTTTATTGAAAAGAATCTCTAGCGTTTGGAAAGGGAATTCTTAATATTGAATTTTTTTATTTCATTGTTTTATTGAGTGATCTGGGTCTGAAAAACTCCAAGACAAGGTTTTAGTTTTAAGGTTCATTTTATAAGAATAAATGTTATATGTCTTGATTTTGTAACCATAATTAATATGTTTTAATTGTTCTTCTAGAGAGGATTCTGGGAAGGTGATGAGGTGAGTGTGTTTGTGTAAATTTATACGTTGGAGCGATTGGAAACCATGGTTGGGAGGGCAAAATGTGAGAGTAAACAATTATACTCTCTTATCAAGGCTGTTGTTGTTGTTTGAATAGTTAAAGTTTAATTTTCGTGTTCGCTCTGATGGGCTAGAGATGTGGACGGTTTGAGGGCCATAGCCCAGAGGCCGCTAACTAGCCGGAAGGTCCCCTCTAGCGCCGCCTAACAGGAAGTGGTAACAATATATTAATAACTTCCGATTGACAGACATTGAGCGTCTATGTCATCTGGTGAGTAAAATTAGTGGTGAGGCTCGAGAAATCATCTCTAAGTACCCTTTAACTCATCGAAGTTTTGAACCTGCGTGGAAGCAAAGTCTTAAATCCAAATCGCCTCTTTGATCTTAGAAAGAGTTAGATGCATTCTTGACAGAGAGAATTCGCACTCTTTTGTGTTTGCATGAAGTGAAAAATGTTAGCACTGTGTCAACCTCAAATAATAGAAAGAGTTCCGTATCTCGTAAATGCCTAGCTCCCAATCCTCGTTCGCCCCCTTCTTTGTCCAGAGCAACACAGTCTAAATTGTTGTTATCGGTTTGTAAATTGTACACATGCCTATAGATTTAAATTGGTCAAAAAGCATCATTTGTGTATAAATTGTCTTCGTAGGGGACACGAAGTCAAAAATTGTAAAAGTCGCTGTTGTCGAAAGTGCAATCAGAGACATTACACTCTATTGCACAGAGATAGCTCTATTGTGAGCACACTTTTCGACCACGAAATTTAAATGTAAATAGTAATCGTTCGTCCTCTTCCACTGTGATTAATCCACCCGTATCGCTCAGCACTGCTATTCGACAGACATTTCACGCCACGAAGAACAAAATAGTTCTATTGGGGACAGTCATGGTCAATATTATTAACCATGGTGCTTGTTATCCTGCTCCAGCGCTAATAGATCCGGCTTCTGAATCGTCTTTCATTTCCGAACGGCTTCATAAGAAATTGAAATTGCCGGTTAAACACACAATTTCGACAATTCGTGGAGTAAATATTACTTGTTATGTTCCACCTACTGTGGCGCTGTGGTTTTAAGGCCAGCCAGCTCAGTAGCCATCTTTGGGGAGGTTCTCAACCCTTATCCATCAGCCCGAGGGGACAAACAAGTAAATATTTTGAATTGATAAACAAAAAATAGAAACACTACACTTACAAAAAGAAACACGATACACCATCAACAAGGAAGTTTGTGTCGGTATTTTGGGGATCACACAATTTCCCAATAGAATTTTCATTGGCCCCCTGATTAGCAATTGGATATGGAGGCCAGACATCAAATTTTGCACAGTGTGCCTTCGGATTTCTATCAACATGAAAAAACATAAAAACACAACATTTTTAATTCTACTTCCACATACGTTATTGTTAAGATTGCCACTTACGTAGAGATAAACAAATTCCCGCACACACACACATACAAATAAAATTGAAATGTAAAAAAAACTTTGTTTTATTTTTTTGGGTAGCCCTTTTGTTCTTTGGTCGCTTTTTGGTTTTTTGTCGTGGAAGGTTATAAAGCAAACGCGGTTTAAAATTGAAAGATTGCTTTCTTTTCGGTCCCTTTTATAACCTTCTAAAGATGCACGATTTTCCCTCTTTTTTTTTCTTTGGTTGGCGTCATTTATTATTCATTCGTCTCTACCCTACCTAGCCAACCTACAAACCCTCCCAAGGTTGTATTTTGCGGTCCGTCTCCACTAACTACCATTTGCAGTGACAACACCGAAGCTCAGCATTTTTATCTGGCGGTTGGTTATATTTTATTTATTAAAATTTATTTAAATCAGGGGCAATCGTATCATACTGTTGCCACAACTTGTCGAAAAATATGTTCATTTAAATCGAGTAGTTGTCGTAATAGGTCTCACCGTATGGAAACGTCAGCATTGGTAGTTGATTCCATATCAGGAAATCTTCCATCCTCTTCGATTACATCGAATCTTAAATCCGATTTATCAAATATAGTTTTGGCGGATCCTCAATTATTTGAATCTCGTCCAGTAGATATTGTATCCAAAATCATAGTTATTACCATATCATAGTTTTCGACTTTCGTCTGGATCGCTGCTCGCTCATAATACAAAATTGTACGAAATCGTTGTAAGGCGGCCCTTAACAAGCATAACACAATTTGGCTCAACTATCGCGGGATCCTTCATGGCTCTATCGTTTCAGGGGGTCTCTAATGGACCTTTCGTACAACAGATCCATCATGATCTGTGTAATCACGGGGTCCCTAATGGCTCGATCGTTAGCATATAAGCGTGTTTTTTTTTTTTTGAAAAAAGTAACAAAAAATGATGAAAAAAACAAATTAAAAAATAGAAAAATATTTTGAAAAAATGTAAAAGGTTTTGCTCACCATGCACTATGCCTTATATATAATTTATTGTATTTGTTAAAACATATGGATGTTTCACGGGAGGCGGCAAATGTTTAAGCAAGAATCGCTATTTAAAATAGTTAAATAGTTTGCATTTAATTTGAAAGGCCATAGCCGTTGAAATCTGTCTACTCCTTTTAATTACATCCTTGTAATAGTATGAGGCTGACAGATTTCAACGGACTTTTTTTTACATTTTGCTTTTGCGCCATCTTAAGGCATCTTTGTCTCAAACATTGTCATTATTACTTGAATTACCTATCGTTGTTACCGACTGGTCACAAACATTTTGGTGATCACCAGGGCTTAAATTGTAAGCTACGTACATTTCTTTGTACATCAAGGTAATGTCGTTACCAATCAATAAATATGGGCATTGGTCGAACCTTTTATTATTTCTATTTCTTTTTTGCTCGCGAGTACGCATTGGGCGTATTGACTCTATCTGGAGAATCCTATTGCACTATACCTGCCTTCCACCCAAGTACCTATAGTGCGGACTAAACAAATAACATAATAAGTATAAGGAAGCCAGATAACCGCTTATTTTATTATATTACTTACTGATAATGAGCGGAAATTTAGTATCTTCTTGTTTATTCAAATAATTAACAAGTGAAAAAGCGATAAGTTCGGCCGGCCCGAACTTTCGATACCCTCCACCATAGATATACTGACAGGTACTTGAAATGAAATATAAAAAGTAAAATATAGATTAAAACAAAAAGGGACACCCAAAACTACAAAACAATTTAAACTCAAACAAAAAAGAAAAACTCCTAAATAACATTAAAATATAAAAAGGACAAAAATCTTCAAAATATCAACGTGTTAGTTTAAGTAGTAGTTAGTAATTAGTACCCAGATATAATGCGAACCGTGTAGGGTTACCCCAAATTTCCTATTATAATTTTATTTCTTTATTGTGAGACCAAGTGGTCAGTGGCCAGAGTTGACCGAAATTCGTAGGATTCAATAGGTGGTAATCTAAATTATTACCTTATCGATTTCATCAGGTGTTAGGAATTCGGAATTCAGACTACGTTGTTTATGTTAGGTTTAAGTCATCAAAATATGATACCAATAAATTATGTTTAATGCCTAAATTTTTAGATTAAAATGAATTGTTAAGTGTTTTCGATAAGGGAGCAAAATAGGATGACGTTGCAGTGAGGTTTGTGTGTGTGGAAGACGGACCCTTTAAGTTGAATATGTTGGGTCAAGGAAGGGCGGGCAGAGTGTGAGAGAGACATCAGTTCCCTTGTTATTGTTGTATGTGTGTCGTTTTATTTTGTTTATGTTTATCATTTGTTCAAATTTCCTTCGATTGTTCGTTCCCTAGGTCTGATGGTTGCAGGGTAAGGAATTCACCCCTTAAGTGGTGCCCCGATGAGCTAGCTGGAACCCCACCATAGCACCGCAGTAGGCGGTACGTAACACACTTCTAGGGTTTTGCACTGTGCGAGGTTTACCGACGGACCCAAGAAACACTTCAATGTTTCTAGCACTGTGTCACCTGTTTTCTTGTTTTCTTCTTCTTCGTTGTTCGCTGACTGATCCCTGTTCTAATTTGAACATTCCGTTAACTACCAGTCAATCTATTGCCAAGGCTTTTCTGTTCATGTAATAACGGTCATCTCTCTGTCTTACGGACAGTAAACACTTGATGTAAACAAGAACGAGGGTCGCTTACAAATTTGCGAAATTATTGTTTAGTTTATTTAGATCATAGTTAATCCATATATTTTATGGAGGGTATATTAACTTTGTTATTCCGTTTGTAACTCATTGAAATATTCATTTCCGACCCTATAAAGTATATATATTCTTTACTTACTTAGGTGGCTTGTGACAGAACATTCGTTCTATAGGCCTAGCTTAAAAAGATTTCCAGGCGCGTCGATCTTTTGCGCAGTTTTTCAAGTTTGAAAGATCACAACATGACATAGCCACTGTAGTCGCTGCAGCTCAATACGTCTAACAATGCCCATGGTCCAATAATGTCATTGACCATTGGCTTCAGTCGTTCTCACAGCACACTAGATAGCACTTTATATGCAATGGGAAGGAGACTTATTCCTCTATAGTTGGTTGTCTCATTTTTTGTGCACGGCTCACAGGATGCTGAGGTTCCAATCATTGGGCATGCATTCCTCTATTCAAATTGTACTATCAGCTGGTGCATGCTCCTTACCTCTTGAATAGTTCGGCTTGTGACCCACCGGCACCTGCTGCTTTATTATTCTTCAGCCGATTGATTGATATTCTGACCTCATCTTGGCTAGGTGGTATACATTCTACATCGCGATCTCTTATTGGTTCTGGGGTATCCTCTTCGAGAGCACGCTGTCTGTATCTGTCACCAGGGTTCCTTCTTCATCTCTACAGGAAGATGTGCCTGCACTAAAGCCTTCGGTTTGGTGTTTCACCCGTTGATAAAATTTACGGACTTCATTCAGACTCACGATCATGTTTTTCTTGTTCTTTCTTCTTTTCTTTCTAAAAATACGTTTCCTTCCTCCTTTTCTCCCGATAATTCTCCATCGCATTACGTGTTGCTACTGTCTGCAGGGTTGCCCCTATATACTATTATCGGGACAAGAAGTGCTTTCGTCAAGCAGGTGAGTAAGATGAGCGGAGTAGGCCTCTGCTACCTGTTGTGTTTGCAGCTTTTCGACGTCAAGTTTCCATGCTACATTAAGACGGGTGCGAACCTTGGCTACCACAAGGTAATGGTCCGAATCGATATTCGCTCCTCGTATCGATCCAACGTCTAAAACACTGGACTAATGCCTTCCGTCTATCACAACATGGTCAATTTGATTTCTCGTTGCTTGATGAGGAGAAATCCAGGTGGCCTTGTGTATATGGAGATGCTTGAATCTGCTGCTAACAACCATGTTTTTTGCTGCCGCCAAGTCAATCAACCAACGGTGGGACCAAAAATACTTTCCCTTCCGATTCTGCATTAAAATCTCGTAGCAGGATTTTAATGTCATGGCCAGGGCAGCGGTCAGATGCAGTTTCTAGGCCCTCGTAAAAATGTCTTTGGTCTGTTCATCATTTATGTATATGCTTTTATACTGATTATAGCAATTCGCTCATCTACTGGAGTGAATCTAGAGACGAGGTCTTTTATTCTCCTATTAACCACAAATCCGCAGCCAAAATCACGTCTCGTTTCATGACAGCTATAAGACAGGGCGTAATCATCTGATTCACTTACGCCAGTCCCTTTCCATCGCATTTCCTGTAAGACAATAATATCGGCTTTGTACTTCTTCTGTACATCCGCCATTGCGAAAACTTCTCCTGTTCTGTACAACGAGGGCACATTCCAAGTGCAGATTCGCAGATCGTGGTCCTTTATACGTTTGCGGGGGTCGTCAACATTAGAGAGGTTTGGTTTCCTTTTTCGTTGCTTTTTCATAGTAAGAGGAGTTTTCTGAGTGTGTGCAACTAACCCGACGCCAACCCATTTTTTATAGTTCTTATGGGTGAATTATCGGAATAGGTCCACTTTTTGGTATGTTCCCTATATTTTCATTCCAAGTATCTGTCAGTATACCTATGAAGAGTATCCAAAGATCGGCTAACGCTTTTTCGCTTGTTATTTTTAAAATTTCTGTGTGGACAAGAACGAGTGTATCGACATTTGTCGTCAAAAGAGAAAACTACTCTCATAGATACATTGCATATAATCTACAAAAAACGTTAGTTGCACCGCTAACAACTCAAGAACGACTGTAAAAATGTTGGTGATTCGAGCAAATTTAGAATGATATATGGTCGTAAAAAACTTAAAAATTAAAAAAAAATAGAATGCATATTTGCATTTCCACGAATTTTGTATCGAGCTATTTTGTTTTATTTAGATTGACATTGTACGAAACTATTTTATGTGAGAATCCAAAAAATAATTGAGAATTGAAATATCATTGAATGTAGACGCTATCATTTTATGTACACATTTTCCATAGAATTCACGTATATAATGGGACCAAGCAAGGATTGAAAATCAGACGACATTGCCCATTCAGGGAATTCTGATTCAAAGATGAGGAAAAAAATAATAATAATAGTTCCATAGGAACATTTTCCTTAAAGTACCTAAAATGTTGCTATACCATGGCAAATATCAAAAAGGTGGTATCGTTACGGAAAAAAACTAATATACAATTATATTTTCGATGTAAAATTCTATCACTTAGCTCAAATGTGAAACATAAAAAACATTTATTACAATGATGTCTCAAAACTTGGACTTAAATAGAAATTTCCGCCAAATTAAACAACCAAATTACCAAAAGAGATTGTAAAATTTATGAGAGAGTTTTAAAATTGTGAACATACAATGTTACATCTTATCTTTAAACCAGTAACGAAAGTAGTAAAGTCGGACTGGGCCGACTATATTATACCATTCACCACCTTGGGTACATATGTATCCTAACAGACGGCGCCTTTTGGAAGGAACATTGACATGAAATTGAGCAAACTTAAATATGTGATCTTTGTCTATATCTAAACCGACTAACATCGATAAATCAATTTAAAAGTTTAACGGTTTAAAATTTGATCAGACATTCATTGATTACTTGGTGAACAATTAACATGAACGGGTCGAAATTATATATAAAACTATGCTAGTATATTGTGTCAGTCGGCCTAGCTGGATCTTTAGTGCAACATTTACTTAAAATCGGACGAAAATATATATAGGAGGTGTATGTAAATCTGAACCGACTTTCACAAAATTTAGCACACATCATTCTGGACTTAATTCAATACGTTATACCAAAATTCGTGCAAATCGAAAGATATATAAGGGCTTTGGTTACCAATTACCTTAAATATGGGTGCCATATATAAATCTGAACCGATTTTTAATGAAACTTAGTACACATAATTATAGAAGTAATTCAGTACGCTATGCCAAATTTCGTGCAAATCGAATGATTTTCAGGGACTATAATGCACCATTCACAAAGCGGGCGAAAAGATGGGAGCTATATCTAAATCTGAACCGATTTTCACAAAACTTTGCACACACCATGCTAGTCTTAATTCAGTACGCTATGCAAAATTTTGTGCAAATCGAATGATTTTCAGAGACTTTTGTGCACCGTTTGCATAAAATCGGACGAAAATGGGAGCTATATCTAAATGTGAATTTTCACGAAACTTTGCAGACACCATGCTAGAGTTAATTCAGTACGCTATACCAAATTTCGTGCAAATCGAATGATTTTCAGGGACTTTAGTGCACCATTCACATAAAATCGTACGAAAATATATATAGAAGCTATATCTAAAATCTGAACCGATTTTCACGAAACTTAGCATGCATCATTCTGGAGTACGCTATGCCAAATTTCTTGCAAATCAAATGATTTTCAAGGACTTTAGTGCACCATATACATAAAATCGGAAGAAAATATATATGGGTGCTATATCTAAATGTAAACCGATTTTCAAGAAACTTTGCGAAACATGCTAGACTTAATTTAGTACGCCAAACCAAATTTCGTGCAAATCGAATGATTTTTAGGGACTTTAGTACACCATTCACATAAAATCGGACGAAAATATATATGGGAGCTATCAAATCAAATGCAAATCAAATGATTTTCAAGGACTTTATTGTTCCATTTACATAAAATCGGACAAATATATATGGGAGCTATATCTAAATGTGAACTAATTTTCACGACACTTTGCAGACACCATGCTAGACTTAACTTAGTACGCTATACCAAATTTCGTGCAAATCGAATGATTTTCAAGGACTTTAGTACACCATTCACATTAAATCGTACGAAAATATATATGGAAGCTATATCTAAATCTGAACCGATTTTCACGAAACTTAGCATGCATCATTCTGGAGTACGCTATGCCAAATTTCTTGCAAATCAAATGATTTTCAAGGACTTTTGTGCACCATTCACATTAAGTCGGACGAATATATATGGGAGCTATATCTAAAACTGAACCGACTTTCACGAATCGTAGCGCACATCAACATATATAGGAATTATATAGAAGCTCCAATATGAATTCCCCCAAGTAAAAACGTATTTCGTTGTGGTGGTATTTGGCAAAACAATTTTGCATTATTGTACTTCTGTGCTAAGTACTAGTGGCAAAAATTATTTGGCAGCCTATTTCTACTTCTCAAAACTTTTATATTTATTTTGAATATAATTTAAAATCTAATTTTAAAAAAAGCTATTCTAATTCAAATAATGGCAGTAATTTCATAAGTTTTAATGTGGATTTGGAAAGGGAAGTTTCGCTTACTTGATATGTAGAAAATTGTAAAATCACCAATCATATTTATACCGAATGCATTACATTACCCTTTAAAAATAAACCAGTAAGGAATGTTCAAAAGTCGGACGGGGCCGACTTTATGACACCCTTCACCACTATGGGTACATGCAAGACATGTTAATATCTGCAATATCCTGTAGATATAGAAATTTCGCATACATCAGTCGGGACCTAATTCAGTACGATGTTCAAAATTTTGCTCCAATCGTACCAATATTGGAAGTTTGGTGCACTATTTACATTAAATCGGACGATACTATATATGGGAGCTATATCTAAGTCTGACCCGATATCAACAAAACTACGCATTCATTAATCATGACCTAATTTGGTACGCTGTGCAAAATTTTGTCTCAATCGGATAAATATTGGCAGTATGTTGCTCCATTTACATAAAATCGGACGAAACTATATATAGCATATTTAGATATAAATCTGAACCGATTCCATCAAAATTTCTCATACATCAGTCGGGACCTAATTCAGTACTCTGTGCAAAATTTTGTCTCAATCGGACCACATTTGGGAGTTTGATGCATCAATAAGTTAAAAGGGACGAAAATATATATGGGAGCTATATCTAAATCTGAACCGATTTTCTCCAACAGGGTTCGTCCTTGGGCCAATTAAGTGACCTGTGCCAATTTTCATCCAAATTGAATCATAAATGCGATCTGTACTTTGTTAACAAAAATACATGGACGGACAGGCGGACATGCATAAATCGACTCAGAAAGTGATTCTATGCATATTCACAAAAGGAACCATGGGTCTATCTCGATTATTTTTGCCTGTTACAAACATATGCACAACGACACAATACTCTGTACCACAGTGCGGTGCAGAATATAAAAAGGGGGTTATAAGAGGACCACCCCTAAAAGGGGGCGAATATTACAAAAAACCAAATTACAAAGAATTTGGTTGAAAAATGCGTTCAAGAACCCCAAAATACCGAAAATTGGGGGGTACCCTTATATGGGGGCTTCCCGAAAAAATGGAACTATATTTATTATTTATAGTGGAGAGATTTGCTACCTAATAAGAACTCGACGTACTACATTACAGTCAATTCGGTCGAAAAATACGATCAGAACCCCCAAAATACCAATAATTTGGGAATACCGTTATATGGGGACTACCAAAAAAACTGAAACTATATTTATAATTTTTAGTAGAGTAATTTGGTACACAATAAGAAGCCAATGTACAAAATTTCAGAGAATTCAGTTATAAAACGAGCCCAAGAACCCCAAAATACCGAAAACTGGGGGTAACCTTATATGGGGGCTACCCGAAAAAATGAACCTATATTTATAATTTTTAGTTGGGAGATATGCTACCCAATAAGAACTCAAAGTACCAAATTTCAGAGAATTCAGTTAAAAAATGCGCTAAAGAACCTCAAAATACCGAAAATTGGGGGGTACCCTTATATGGGAGCTATCCGAAAATATGGACCCTTATTTATAATTTTTTGTGGAGAGATTTGCTACCCAATAAGAACTCAAAGTACCAAATTTCAACCGATTCTGTTAAAAAACGCGCTAAAGAACCTCAAAATACCGAAAATTGGGGGTACCCTTATATGGGAACTATGCCTAAACGTGGACCGATTTTCTCCAATTTCAATAGGGTTCGTCCTTGGGCCAATTAAACCTGTGCCAAATTTCATCCAGATCGGATCATAAATGCGACCTGTACTTTGTTAACAAAAATACATGGACAGACGGACGGACAGACGGACATGCATAAATCGACTCAGAAAGTGATTCTATGCATATTCTCAAAAGTAACCATGGGTCTATCTCGATAATTTTTGCCTGTTACAAACATATGCACAAAGACATAATACCATGTACCACAGTGTGGTGAAGGGTATAAAAAATAATAATATTTCTCACAGTTTACTAGAAAAGTCTACAGCTCCTATACGTGACACATACCCAAACATAGTCAGTTTTGTAACTTCTTAATATTTGATTAAAGTTAACAGTTTAAAACCACTCGCTTTGGACTCAAATACGTGCCTAAGTGGTGTCGGGAAGTTATGGATGTTTTCTTTGACACACAATTATGCGGTACCATGATATTACTGTAAACACAAACCTCAAATATGTTGTAATGTTTACTTTTAATGTCGGTGACATTTTTAGGATAAATCCCCATAAAATGCCACGATTATGGTTATGGTTAACAGCAAAAACAATGATGATGGACAAAATAATGGTTAAAACAAATATTGCCATATTTCGGCATCCCTTTTAAAAGTGACGGCACATCTGAAAAATATTCTACAACCGTATGATGTGGTCAAGCGGCAGAAAATTATGAACATAAATATGACAAGGCCCAACATTTAGATGAAATTGTTCGCTTAATTTGAACTATGTATCAAGTTTTAAAATTTTTGGAGGAATGAAACATGGGATTTAAAATCAATATTTCGGTGAGCACCTTTTTGTGGCAATCCTTAAGGCTGAGGGTACAGTAACTAAAAGTCTATTTTTACCTTTAATAGTTTCAATTAAGAATATGAAGACAAAAAATTGTTTCTGTAAGCATTTGTTTACAATTATTGTCAGGTATTATGGCAAAAGCTGATAAGAACTCAAATTTTCGATGACAAGGTCAACCCACTAGCAGTCATATTCAAAAAATAAAATTAAAGGAAAATATTCTAGCTCAGTAGTTAATATTTCATTAGGGACAATTTGGTAATTAGTAATCTAAAGTTTGAAAATTTGATATAAAACTAAATGCATATTGTTGACGCCGAAATTGCGTGCAAAAAAAAAAAATAAAATCACGAAAGTTTTAGTTTAAAATAAGAATAAAAGTTGAATAAAAGTTACGAGTGTGCACACGAACGGTGCGTCGACACTACTTTGACATTTCAATGTTGTAATATTTAGGAATATGCCGATATTGACGAATATAGAATTCAATCCATTTCCAAACACAATAAAAATGAAAATGCCAAAGATGATTAAATCCACTGAAAAGGCATGGATCAGCGAGAGGTAGACCTAAAAACTTTTGTCCGTTCAGGAATGGCTTCCAATGGGGTAACAAAATGATGCAAATCTGTTGCCCGAGCCCGGAGAGGGTTTGAGATGGATCGTAGGTCGATGTCACCGAAATGCGGCAGAACCAGATTCCATTGATCCACAAGCATCCAACACTGCACAAATTGGAATCGAGTGGCAGCAGTCTAACGATAAAACTGGGTAATAACCCCTGAATGTTACCAACCAAATTGGCAACATGTCATCAACGGACGATGGTGAACCGGATCTAAATTTCGGACCTGACATCGGACGGGGATTCGGGCGAGATCTTAAGTTTTGACGAGAACGGACAGATTTTTTAATTACATGGCCGTTATACCCCGAATCTTTGTGTAATTGTTTGTCCACGCTTTAAACACGTTTTCTGACTACGACAGTCATTGGCTGGATAACGAATTTGTCGCGGTTGAATATGTCGGCGAAGAATCAGCAGTTACGGTTTCTGATAATTGATTCTTGGTGATAGGGGACATGATGGAACCCGCAGTTACGGATTCCGTTTCCGATTCAGTTGTTTTCACCGCTGCCATTGTACGAACCAACTCATCCAAAACTTCTGAAGTGGTCCGTTGCTTCGACGTAGTTGTACGATCTGTATTTTGCAGTAAATTTTCGATTTCAACGATCACAACACTAGCATACATTTTCGAAGCGTTCATATTACTAAGAGAAAAAGAAATATTTTAATGATTTGCATTCGACCCTCAGAATGCCACACTTAGATGTCCGCCGTTTGCCGTACGAATATCTACGACTCCAGCGTGTCCATCTACACCCGGGTAAACATTTTCTACTCGACCGATCTTCCACGAGGTCAGAGGGAGATTCTCGTGCCGTACCACAACTAAATCGTCATTTATTACTTTTTTGCCTAAATTCCCACTTATACGTCATATGATAATTTTTAAGGCATTGATCTTTCCATCTAATACAAAATTGATAAGCAAGTGCTTCGACATGGACTATCCGACATTGGACACAGAGGACGCAAGTTAATTCAAGCTATACAGCCTACGACTGTGGCCAACTCTTCAAATGCGAAGCGAAGATTGTTCAAGTGGAAGGTGTTTTCCGCAGCCATGACAAAACAATAGTAGAATTCGCCCAAAAATAAACCTGACGAAATTCTCTGTTACAATATCCTTCAAAAGTTAGCCTCGGAAATTTTGAGGCATCCGAAAATAAATGAAATTATGCCGAATTTGAAATAAAATGAATCTATCCTAGCATTCCACCGTATGCCAAGATGTTTAGAATTATTAGCTTAAACGAATGACAATAACAATGCATCAGCTAAATTTTCTGCCGGAAAACGATTCAAAATACCCTTATAATTGAATGTCCATTTTCTTAGCTCAAACTTTGCCGAAGAAAGTGTTGAAATTAGTTGATCCCTAGCGGTCAACGCAGTTTCATGGCCATGAGCTCCTGCCGAAATATAATCCAAATACAAGAATTTTTGAAATAAATGCGCCGCTATAGGACATTTATTTTCTATTTCGTCCGTTAATTGCAAAAGTGTACGAATAGACAAATATGACACACAATTCACACCAAAGTATTTGTAATTCATAATCTTGAATTGGGTTTGGTTTCCAGTCCGGATAGAGAATTTTTTGAAGAGGGGTTTGCTGAGGGTCAACCCGGATCGGCCGATACATTTGGGTAAAGTCCGAACTGAATACAAAATTAAATCAAACATGTAAAATGTCATTTAAACTTTTCCTATTAGATGTGATATTAAAGACTATCCGTAATTTTGTCGTCAGTTTTTCTGGGTGGATTACCGGAAGATGCCGCAAATAACACGAAAGTGTATTGGATGTGGCAGGAGATACTGGCCTCCTATGATCCAGCTCTAAATACCAGCTAATTTAATGTCAGATTTTTTCAATATGAAAGACTCCTTGTTAAGAAATTGTTTAAGGACATTACCACGAAATTCCTCTAAGTACACGTCAAGGCCTAAATCATTTCATAATAACAGGGTCACAATATATTTACCGTCAGAGAATTTACGAGTGGTCCGAATATTGGTTTCTTCTTTTCTTTCTTCGGATGAAGACATAAGTTTCCGCTTTGGAGTTTCTTCTAATTCCAAGAACCATAGTAGGGTCTTATTTAACTTGTGACGAAAGAATAGGTCCTGTAATGGGTCAACCGAAAACTGTATTTTGTCCCGAAATCATGGAACGACATACTTTTAACAATATTTTAGGGTATAAACCGGCAACAGAAGATCAACGAGTCTAGAATCCAATATGTTGACATCAACCAGACGAGGATTAAGCATTTGCGACTTAAAAACTGAGAAGACTGAAAATGATGGTAGTCTTCCCGATATCATTGGCAATACTAATGCGTTAGTGGATAATAAGACCGATGGATCACAGGGACTTCTTATTGTTATGGAACAAACATTCCATGAATTTGCTAAAATTGCACAATAAACGCCCGAAATATTAACATTAGTTAAAGAGACAGGGAGTTTCAAACGATTTTGAAGCCGCTCAGTTAAAAATTACGACTCTTATGCGGTGATTATTAGAGCCCTAGCTGGGTATGAAATTCCGCAATTAATTATATTTACCACGCTGTTGAATTAACAATAAATATTTTGAAATATGTCATATGTACATTCAGTGTAAAGGTTACATCTGTTCCCATTAGTTAGAATTTATTTATTTTTCAAAAAACCAAAAACTATAAACTACAAAATCTTATGAGGACAATATATGCAATTAATTACTGTGTGCAGATAAGAACAATGTTTATAACAGCAATCCATTCATTTGATATACCATTCAAAGATTCCAAGAATAATTGCATAAACGCACAGACAATATATGCAATTATTTCCGTAGATGAGGTTTAATATTTTTAAATTTTTCTATGTTCAAATTTTCGTATATTTTGAGACTTAGGTAAAACCGTTTTAAATTAGTTTTCAAACAGTTGTAGAAAAAAGGCCCGAAAGACCCATCCAGCAAGTCGAGTTTTCAATATATTGCCAATGACACTATATACATAAAATGCAAGAAAGTCAACATTTTTTCAACAGTTCTCGGTAAATATTTTTTATGTTAAACAGTGTAATAAAGGTCAAGTACAATATCAATTTCAAGAAAATTAAAATCGAGGGATTGGGACAAAAATGAATAAGAAATTTGTCGAAACGTTAGATTGTGTTATATACGCTCTCATTTTATGAAAACATATTACAATTTATATCTTAACATAATAAACGGAAATACACCCACACATAAGCACAAATACGTTTCTTTCTAAATATCATTGCCCAAAAAACGCAATGACTCAACATTTATAAAGAACATTGCGTACACGTACATGTAGGTGGTCGTATTTATTATATCATATCGTTGAGATATGAATGATGTAAATAAAAACCTACACAAACATTCGTTGCTTATAAATCTTCTAAAAAACCAACCCTTGCCCATTTGTTTACTCGTAGGGAAACGAGCCAATAAGCACATAGGACAAGACTAAATGTCGCCTAAAATTATCGGAACTAAAAAGGACAATAAATTTTTGTATAAACATTCCATTAATTTTGCCGAAATGTTTATGTTGGGAGAACGGCATGTTTCTGAATTTCCGTTAACCCGGAAGCGGAACCAGAACAAAGAGTTAAATTAGTGGCAACATGTTTAACAAATATATGTAATCAAATTTTATACAATTTAATAATAAATAAAATTGTAGATTCAAATAAAAATTTCAAATTATATTCATTAATTTAAATTAAATTCTCTCCAAGCCAAAACTCATGTACCTAGTAATTTCAAGGCTATCTTTACTCCATGCAGACAGACAAGAGATGAGTGGCATTACATCTTGAATATGCATTAAGAAGAGCACCATTTATGGTGTTTTTCGATAGCATAGTTTCTATATAAATTAAACTAGTTTGTGAAATATTTTGTTTTTATTTAATTTCACTACTCAGCACCATATTAAGTTTTTCGAAATTCGAGAATTTCGATTCCAGTTCAACATTTGATGACAGTATGCTTTGGAACACTACAGCAAATGTAGACCGTATATGTTGAGAATTGTAGCGATACATGTATGGAATATCTGAACATGTCGCCGGGAAATGTTTCTCTTTGTTATTTTCAACATTTTTGTTCCATTGCAACAAACTTTTATAGTTTCCATTTTAGCAACTTTAGTGTCTTTTTCTTTCTGCCTCTGCCCAGCATCGTTTAGGCCAAGAAACAGTCTGCACATGCTGGGAAACACATTGAATTTTCAGTCGATTGCCAACATTCGTTTTGGGTGTTTCTGCCGGCACAACATACCCAACATGTAGCGGACGAATAGAAATAAGTGAAGTCAATTGCCCCGAAGCAAATCTACGAAATGACATCAGTTAGATGAAAGGGACGCTACTCCAGCTGATTGCTGGAACGTTAGCGGTAAAAAAATAGTATAGAAAACATGTGGTAAATAAATGCTCACCGTAAATGGCCAATATGGGGTGCGGCACTGGACAGTTGTAAATAAATATATGTTGTAAATAAATACATTGAAGAATTCTAGAATCATACATTTCCCTCTAATTCTGAGCACAAGAAAAGGAAACAGTTGGTGTCCGTCGAACAGCATACTGATCTGTTGCAAACATGCCCGAATAATTTTTTTCGGTCTTAAATTTTTTCATGATTCGAGAACCGATATATTCCGGCATTCATTTTCTCGTTTACCTTGGCGGGTTCGCATTGTCGCCGACTCGTAGTTCAATGGTGCGGATGAATGACAAACATTTGGGCTGTTCTGCCTGTTTGAATATGACAGTGTTTTGTAAATGCAATGCGCTGCGGTCAAGCATGGTCAATGGAAACTGTAAATGTTGAATAAAAAAGAATATTATTATATTTTTTTCGTTTGGAAATGTTTCACAGCTGTATTTAGTTAATATTTAAAAAACGAATGCAGTAAGAGTAAAAATATTACAATATGAAGTTTAAAAACTAATATGAAGTTTAAAGTAAATTCATTTTTTGATCAAATACCAAATATTATGATTATAACATAAAAATAGATTGAATGTAAATTTTAAATTGATAATTAAAAAATTATTTGACTTTTTCACACAAAACATACGGATATTTTGAAATCTCAGCAGAAAGGCGACATCAAAAAAGCCGATACAATAATAAACATATCTGAATGCAATTTTTAGATTTAAAAAAGCAACACACCGCTAATAAAATGACATTATGAAAGAAACGAAAAAACCAAATGTGGCATGGTTAGAAATTTGTGTGCATATGAGTGAGTGAGGGTGTGGTTCCCCACCCTGTTGAAAATGTCAATTGTGAATCCCTTTGACATTGACACCAGCACTGCTCGCCGACTGTTGACAACACCATATATTTTCCTATAGACAATTTATAGGGACGTGTCATTCGAAAATCGCTAGTGACATTGTCAATAAATTTGGGAGGTACCATTATATGGGACTATCCTAAAAAATGGACCAATATTGATAATTTTTGGTTGTGAGATTTAACACTCAGTGATAATTCGAAATATCTATTTACAGCAAATTCGAATGAAACACATTCCCAAACTCCACAAATCCCAAAAAGGGAATAAAATTGATAATATTTGGTAACAAGGTGTACAAAGTGCCAAAAATATCTGATTACTGAATATTTGGGGCACCGTTATATGAGAGCTATTCCAAAACGTGGATATAATTGATAAAATATGAACATATTCGTAGTGTTGGCAATGTCACCATATTCGTAGACAAAAGTAATAACTTCACCATCGCCGTCCCACGTTTCCTTCAGGGCAGCTATTATATAGTTTTATTACTAGTTGCTAAGTGTATTAATTATTTTATACCCAAAAATGTCACACAAAATAGTTTATTGATTAGATTTGTCTTTTGAAAATCTTTTCTAATCTATATATATATATATATATATACAAAAGAGTGGCGTTATAAGTGTCTGACTGAAACTTGAAATTTGGCATGTAGGTTTGGTTTGGTACGTAGGCGTGTGATAAGGCGGGGTTTAGGGAAATTTGTACTAAAAGGTACTAAAAACTGTGTTACGCGGGAACAGTACGATGTTGAAATTTGATATGCAGCTTTGCCTACGACAAACGAAGTGATATGTGTGAACAAATTTTGGAATTTAGTACTAAGGGGTATTAAAAGGTACTAAACATTATATTTGAATGGAATTGGTAGAGATACATATCTGAAACTTGGCATGAAGCTTATTCGAAATATTTCAAAATTACACTCAATTAATGTGTATTTATCTTAACTATAAAAAATCCGCTAACGACGACATATCATATTTAGATTACCGATGGATATAGACTGCCAGAGGTACTTGGATCCTACAATGACATTCCCATGTTAAATTCACAGCCCAAAGCATTGCGAATATATTGGAAGGTATCTCGGAACTAGTTACTCGAACAATTGGGTCTGTTGTCTTCCATCCACATTTAAACATACATAACAATATATATTAAATAAAATAAGATGAATTGATTTTGAAATCCTTTTTTCCTATTTTTATTTAAAACGAAAAAAAAAACATATAAAACTTACTTAAATGTAAATCCAATACTATCCTAGATTATCCTCTATATGATCTGGAATTGTATTCGAAAAGGGAGATTGTCATAAAACTTTGTGATAGTCTGTTAATTGAAAATCAAATACTTGTTTCAACTGGTGGAATGCCATTCATGCAACACAACTTCATTTGACCATACCGAAAGTTGTCTTGCTGATATATTTAGGAAGACTTGTGATTTGATCCACAAATAAACTGCCTCAAGTAGTTGAGACAGTAGCAGCCGACCACTCACTCTTACACCAAATTCGGCTATGATTGAACCTGCTGACATTTCCGTTCGTCTGTGAATGTGTGTATGTTAGTGTTACTGTTTGTCTGTGTAAAGTTTATTTGTCAAAATTGTGAATGGGGGAAATCCTAAATTTGACCAATGGTGTATTATAAAACATTCGGAGCCGGTCTAATGACGTTGTTGTTTCAACTATTTTCCATTCATCTTACGAAAAATGGAGAAATGTTTGGTTTCACATCTAGTGAAGTGCTAAGTGAAATTCTAAAGTATGTGTTATTTCAGTTGGGTATAATTTGAAATTGTCGTTAAGTTTCGGGTCAGGATACGAGAGCGATGTATAAATCATAAACCTATATTGAAAGAAAGAAGATTTTTCGGAGTTCCGAAAATGGGTCATGCTCTTAGGGGGGTTATGACAAAATATAGGGATCGATATTTTTCTGCAAACACATTTTTCAAATTACAGACACTTCGATGGCGCAAGAAGATGTGTACAAATACAAATCTATGTATGTACAAAACTTTCGCGATAATTGCGTTTTGCCATACAATAACCCAGAATGCCAAATTGTAGTCACTTAAAAATACCGAAAATAGGGCGATACTTTTAATTTCTAATTTTAGTGGTATGTACTGTTATAAGGGAGCCATACCATATCAATGTTTTTAAGATTGAAAATTTGAGACACCACCTTAACCAAAAATACATAATAAAGTAGTGTACCTCTCTTTGGTGAATACACCGAAACATTCACCAACATTGATATTTTTGGTAGGGAGATTCCAAATTGGGACCAATTCCTAATGAGAATTGAAAATGCAAAATTACATCCAATTCGGTTGAGAAAATGTATCAGAATTGGATAATAACAATGTATATGCAAAATTTGAAAGATCTATATTAAACATTGCGAGCTCTATCGGGTTTTCAACTGACTTACGCAATATTTCAAGGTGTTGCAAATGGAATGAAAAATTACACATGTTTTGGGACATTCCCCAATATTCGGTGTATTTTTCAACCGAGTTGACTTTCATTTTATAGTTTGGATTGCCGTTGACGTCAAATCTTCCTACAAAAAAATTGTCATTATCGGTACACGTTTTGGTATAACCCCCATATAACAATAAGTCCAGTATTCTGTAATTGGAGAATTTCTGACAGTCACGCGTCATATTCGGTATGTTCAAGTTCTTAACCCATGCTGTGTATCTGTAGGTTGGCATTTTGTTTCCTCCAGGAATTTTAGGCATATTGAATGTACCACTCTTGGTGGAGGATGTTAGGCCGAACTTAATGATTTTTTTATATCCTTCCTGTACCACAGTATTATGTCTTGGCGCATATGTTGTAACATGCAAAATATAACTAGATAGATCCACAGTTATGTTTGAGAGATGATTTATGAATGTCCGTCTGCCTGTCTGTCTGTCTTTCTGTCCATGCTTGATTGTAAACAAATTACTCTTCTTATTTATGAGCCGAATGCGATGAAATTTGGCACAGCTTATTTAATTGGTCTGCTATTTGGATTATGTTCTGGGGTTCTATCGGTGGAAGTTCCTGAATTCCATGGAAAATGTGTGTATACAATGATCGCGAATAATACGTTTATCATACATATTTTTGTTTTCATATTATTGAAATAAACTCTGTTGAAAATAAAAATTGATTTGCACAGAGAGTCCAAAATCCAATTGATTGTGGTAAATAAACAGATTTTCTCGAAACTTTTAGAGTTTATTTCAATAATATGAAAACAAAAATATGTATGATACACATATTATTCGCGATAATTGTATACACACATTTTCCATGAAATTCAGGAACTTCCACCGAGAGAACCTCAGAACATAATGCAAATAGCAGACCAATTAAATAAGCTGTGCCAAATTTCATCTCATTCGGCTCATAAATAAGAAGTGTAATTTGTTTACAATCAAGCATGGACAGACAGACAGACAGACGGACATTCATAAATCATCTCTCAAACATAACTGTGGATCTATCTAGTTATATTTTGCATGTTACAACATATGCGCCAAGACATAATACTGTGGTACAGGAAGGATATAAAAAAATCATTAAGTTCGGCCTTAATGCCTTAGCAATATTATTAAGGAATAATTTTCGATATTTTACATTTGTTTTTCAATTGCTATTCATACTTGCAAAAACATTTTTTTTGTGTATGAAATATCCATGAACATTTTTGGTATGGATAAATATTTTATATTTGTATTTTGTTTTTGCAAAATAGTCAGGCTGAATCCCAGTTTGTTGTTTTTATAAAAAAAAAACAACTATTTATTAACCTCGAAGTGAGGCACCAGCGAGATTCTCATGCAGTTTATGTCGTTGGTCAGCTAAGTACTTCGCTTTGTTACAAGAGACATTTGGGTATGAAAGGTTTATTGTATAGAAGCAATAGCTTCTGGGGAGAATATCCCAACAAAAAACCAATAAGGAAAGCAGTACAGTCGGACGGGGCCGACTATATGATACCCTTCACCACTTTGGGTATATTCAACAGATGAATCATAACAGACGTCGAATTTTTGAAGGACCATTAACATGAAAATGGATCCATAAACATGTCATTCTGTAACCTACACTAAAGTTTTCATTTGGTCAGATATAGGGTTGCTTCTTACAATGGGACAAAATTATATAAAGCAATGTAAAGGAAATGTATTATAGTAACTACAGTTCATTGTACCAATTGTGTGGAAATCAGACAAACTTTGGGTCTTTAGTGCACAATTTACGCACACTCGGAAGAAAAAATATATAGGAGCTATATCTAAATCTGAACCGATTTTCACGAAACTTAACACACATAATTCTAGACCTTATTCATTACGCAATACCAAATTTCGTGCAAATCGAAATATATATAGGGACTTTGGTGCAACATTTACATTAAATCGGACAAAATTATATATGGGAGCTATATCTACATCTGGGCCGATTTTCAGTAAACTTAACACACATCATTCTAGACGTAATTCATTACGATATGCCAAATTTCGTGCAAATCGAAGGATATATAGGGACTTTGGCGCACCATTTACATAAAATCGGACGAAACTATATATGGGAGCTATATCTAAATCTGGACCGATTATCTCAAAACTTGGCAGACATCACTCTAGGCTCAACTCAGTACGTTATGCCGAATTTCGTGCAAATCGAAATATATATAGGGATTTTGGTGCACCATTTACATGAAATCGGACGAAACTATATATGGGAGCTATATCTAAATCTGGACCGATTTTCTCGAAACTTCGTAGACATCATTCTAGACTCAATTCAGTACGTTATGCCCAATTTCGTGCAAATCGAAAGATATATAGCGACTTTGGTGCACCATTTACATGAAATCGGACGAAACTATATATGGGAGCTATATCTAAATCTGGACCGATTTTCACGAAACTTAGCAGACATCATTCTAGACCTAAATGATTAGGCTGTACCAAATTTCGTGCAAATCGAAAGATATATAGCGACTTTGGTTCACCATTTACATGAAATCGGACGAAACTATATATGGGAGCTATATCTAAATCTGGACCGATATTCTCGAAACTTGGCAGACACCACTCGAGGCTTAATTCAGTACGTTATGCCAAATTTCGTGCAAATCGAAAGATATATAGGGACTTTGGGGCACTATTTACATGAAATCGGACGAAACTATATATGGGAGCTATATCTAAATCTTGACCGATTTTCACGAAACTTGGCAGACATCATTCTAGACCTAATTCATTATGCTGTACCAAATTTCGTGCAAATCGAAAGATATATAGGGACCGTTTACATTAAATCGGTTAAATATATATATGGGAGCTATATCTAAATCTGAACCGATTTTTCCCAATTTCAATAGGGTTTGTCCTTGGGCCAAACAAATGAGCTGTGCCAAATTTCATCCAATTCGGATCATAAATGCGACCTGTACTTTGCTCACAAAAATACATGGACAGACAGACGGACGGACATGCATAAATCGACTTAGAAAGTGATTCTATGCATATTCTCAAAAGGAACCATGTGTCTATCTCGTTTCCTTTTGCCTGTTACAAACATATGCACAAAGACATAATACCCTGTACCACAGTGTGGTGAAGGGTATAACTAATGGAACTGATGAGGATCAGTGGCGTGATCCGAAACTATAGTCTTCCCTGCCTTACCCCTCGGCAAACAATGCCATACATTCCCCACTAATAAATAGTTGTTTTTTTTATAAAAAACAACAAACTGGGATTCAGCCTGACTATTTTGCAAAAGCAAAATACAAATGGTATCCAAAATAAACCGCCAACACTACTGACATTTTATATTTGTCTCCCATATACCAATATTGATCATTACATCAGAAGTTTCAGTTGGGTTGGGTCTAAAACACATCGACATTCACATAGAGTAACATTACAGATCCGAGTATATACTTTTTGATGTTTATGGCCGAGTGTTGTTGCTATAGAAAATAAATTAACTTATAATTGAAAAATGTGCGAGGATATTTTACAATTTTTGTTTTTGATTTATAAGCGTGGTAACTTTGGTTTTTTTGTTATTTTGTATCACAGTGTAATCATGGTACAATTATAAAAGGTAACAGCAAATCCCAGCTGATTTGATTCCAACGTAATACTAGTGTCAATATGAATTTGACAAATTATGTTTTTAAAAATCACCCAACAGGAAAATTGGGAACGCATACAATTTGAAATTGTTCTTTATTAAATGTGCTCCTGTATTCAATTTACTCAATCTGCCTGCTGGGAAAGTTTGAGGAAGCAAATCTTTATTCAAGGAATAACTCGCTATTCCCAGCATTTTCATAAGTGTTACACATATATATGGCAATGGCTCAATTATAGGAAAGATGTGGAAGCGATAGAAATATAAATTTGATAGATTTTCATTCATGTTTTTCAATTTTTATTTTGAGGATTCGAAAATATTTCATTTTCAAAATAAAAATAATTTGATGATAATTTGTTTATTTGTTTACATTTTTCTGTCAAATGAGTTGACACTAGTAGAACTTACAAAAACAAATTTCCATGTGGTTGTTGTATCGTTTTATGTACAACAACACTTGCTGTTACCTTCTATTATTATACCATGAGTGTAATTTTAAGTAAGTAGGTTCGGTATATATTGAATTACCATTTTTTTTTATATTTCTCATTTTCAAAAGCTTATTTAATTTTCTTCCCCGTAATATAATAAAACTTATACGGCTTGATATCATAATTTCTTAGTACAATCCGAAGAAAAATAAATGTTGTCTTTTTATGAGTATTTTTCACATTTCAACCACTGTAGCTCAGCCAATCTTGAACCGATTTACCAAATATATATCTTGATTGAAAGGAAAAAAAACGACTCTTCGAAAGATAAAAGAATAAAGAATGGAAATAAAAGAAGTTATTCGCGTTTCAAATTGAAAATCTATGAAACCACGTTTTTCTCCACATTTACCGTTATAAACATAATTTTCCAAGTGACCCAGAAAAACCAAAGGTGTGGTCCAGGGACTACAACTAAACAGAATTGGTACATTAGAACCGCTGAAAAATGTTCGTGTCGCACAGTGTTATTAATATTGACTCAAATATTGTGTCTTACCAAAAGTTATCGATATCGGTCTACTTTTTTAGGATAGCTTCCACATAGTGGAACCCTCAGTCCCGAACGACTACTGGTATAAAAGTTTGGCCCGGTCGAACATAACGACGTTTTCACTTGTTATTAGATGTCCTCATTTTATACATCGGTTGTTGAGGTATTCGTAAAACGAATTGGTAACATCTTGATTCACCGATGGTATCGGATATATGCGAGGTTTCGTGTTTATAAGTTCAAACATATTGACCACCGATTAGGCATTTAACCACGATATAATGGTACCACCTGATTTGATATTCGTGGCATAGCTAAATTTTAGGAACTGTAAGGAATAACATGTTCCTATTGAACTATTTTTATTATGTACTAGCAGACCCGGCAAACGTTGTTTTGCCTTATCAGAATTGCATCAATATAGGGTTGGTAAAAATTAACGAATTCATAGAAAATATATTTCAGAAAATTTATGTCAAATTTCCACAATAAAAATATGCATAATATTTTCCTCATGACGATAAAGCCTCATTTACTGATACCCCAATATATTAAGTAATATTGTTATTTCTCAATATTAAATTATGCCAGTATGTGTAATATTTCAATTTATCAATTGGTCCAAATTAATCAGGAGAAAGTTAAGTTTCGATCTAACTCACTCCTATCTCAAAAGATAATTTAGTATTGAAGGCGTAATACCTACTCCGATTTAGAACACACACGATTCATCCTTTTTCCTTTGAATTATCAAAATTGTTGCAGACGTTCTTGAGTTATAAAAGGTGTAAGCAACACAATATTCTTACAACAACAATCTCCGACTTCTTAATGTTCAAAAATTTCTTGGGTAAAATTCTTCCCACTGCAAACTCTTCCCAACATGAAAATGTAAGTGAAATTAGTGCAGAACGACTGGAAACATTTTTCACATCATTAAAAATTTATTTGAGGAGCCATACAGGAACATATAAGCTAGAGACCTAGAGTATCTAATGCGTAATTATCTCCATATAGGATTCGTATTTATATATACTTCCCTAAAATAAGAACATTTTTAATAATACCTTTCATAGCTAGCCAAATTGTTGAAGTGTTTGTAATCTTATGGAGCGAATATTTAATATTTTTCATGAATATTGTGGCATATCCTAAATATAACAACGTATGTATATTTATTGAAATCTTTTCACAAATATAACAGGTTTTGTTTTCTATTTAAAACTAGCTAAAGTTTTTAACCTAGGATAGTCCACGTAAATGCAAGGCTTTTTAAAGGAGCTACTATTTGATGGCAGTTGCCCCTTCTGCCAAACTTACATCAATATGGGATTTGATACATGACCTATAATTCCCACCGATAACAATGGTTTGCTATTTATTGATAAGTGCGATATCGGTATTATAGTAGGCCCAAAATCGAACATTAATGTTCGACTATTGATATTTCGGTAAAAATAATATCATCTTAAACTAAAAAGATAAAATTGGCTTAAACAAATTTGGCTTAAATGCCAATACAATCCTTCAATCCCATTATCACCAACCTATATGTCTGTCTGATCCCTTCCTCCCTCCGAATAATATCGCGTAGATCCCTGCTGTATAATTCTTACTAAGTGTGAATTTTGTATATTTGTTTCATTGCTAAAAAAGGTTTTAAACATGAACACATTTTTGCCACTTCATATTTTAACCGAACCTTAATTTAGTATTGGGCTTAACTGTACACACCTCGGTATTTTTAACAAACCTAGATCAATTCCCAATATGGAATGACAACTGAGTTAGACGTTTACTTTATACATTCTCGAAATAATAGCTTTAGTCATATCCAGTTCAGGTCCTTCTATTGTTGATATCTCCCTTATATTGTTGGTGCATAATTTTATAGAATTTATAGCAGGGCTGTCCACACTAAAATAAAATTTGTGTGATTGTTGGTATGTTCCCGTACAGCAAGAATCTACTAGTTTTTACTACGATATCGAAAAATATAGTTTTTACTTTCTGATATCGAAAAATATAGTAAAATCGAGGAAATTCTTGCAGTACGGGAACAGACCATATATTTGTTTTAAATACAAACATTTCAAAATTCCTGTTTCTCTGTCATTCAACTGTGAAATAATTGTAAAATTTTTTATTTAATAAATTAATGAATTGCAAATTAGTTTGTTGATGATATATTTTCCCATATGAAGATATATTTGCTTCTTTTTTGATCTTCTGCCATTGTTTTAATCATATATTTCGACTTGTACCAAACGGATTTTGGCCAAAAATATCCTAATTTTTCGTTCAGTGTATGAAAACAATTGGAAATAAATGACAATTTTAAAAATATTTGTTTCATTTTCAAATGTTTCTCATTTTTATAATTGTGCGTATGTGTGTTTGTTTTTTTTTCAGAAAATGTAAAAATGTCAATAATTTTTAATCTTACACAATTTTTTATCCATTATGGGGTGATAATGTTGAAATGAAAAACAACAGACGTTAGCGGAATTATTCAACTGGTTGTTATTATCATTACTGATAATGACATACATATGTAATACGATCAAAAGTTATGAGTCTTCGTGATTGCGGAATTTTTAAAGTTTATGCCTGTCTTACATCTATGGGAAGGAATAACACTGCGGAAATTTATGTAGAGTTTATTAAGCGATTTTTTGTCAAGACCCAAAATATTTTCTATTTCCTAAAATTAAACGCAATTCAGAGTAAATCTCCCCCATTCTATATCGTCAATTTTTGTAGGGATGATTCTAAGTTACTCAGACAAATTTTGAAGTTGGAATCTGTAATCCTTTTAAAGATATACTAAGTATAGAATTGAAATATTACTTCAGATTTATGATTTCTTCTGATGCTATAACTCCACATCCACGTCAAATTTTAGAAGTTTGTATAGCATATGTTATTTGCCTCACATGGTATGATGTGCGGTGAAAACCTCAGTAAAATCTGTTTACGGTGTTTGCATCTAGAAACGAAACATTTTTTATTTCCTACATATAAATAATTTAAGTGCAACAGGGAGTGCATTTTCCCCCAATTGTAGCAGGCTCAGTTTTGTATGGATGATGTGTATTTACACCTACG
>NW_026883790.1:0-5125 GCF_032173495.1 Musca vetustissima
AACAAACCTCCATCCCAAAAATTATTAATATTCGCCTCTTTTAGGGGTAGTCCACATGTAACACCCTTTTTATACACTTCACCTCACAATGGTACAGGGTATTGTGTCTTTGTGCATATGTTTGTAGCAGGGAAAAATCGAAATAGACCCATGGTTCCTTTTGAGAATATGCATAGAATCACTTTCTGAGTCGATTTATGAATGTCCGTCCGTCTGTCCGTCCATGTATTTTTTAATAAGGTACAGGTCCCATTTATTATCCGATTTGGATGAATTTTGGCAAATTGGAAAAAATCGGTTCAGATTTAGATATAACACCCACATATATTTTCGCCCGATTTTAACTTATTGATGTACCAAACTCCCAATAGTTGTCCGACTAATGCAAAATTTTGCACAGAGTACTGAATTAGGTCCCGACTGATGTATGTGAAATTTTGTTGGAATCGGTTCAGATTTAGATATAGCTGCTATATATAGTGTCGTCCCATTTTATGTAAATGAAGCTCCATAGGTCCCGACTGATGTATGCGAAATTTCTATATCTACAGGATATTATAGATATAAACATGTCTTACATGTACCCATAGTGGTGAAGGGTATCATATAGTCGGCCCCGTCCGACTTTTGAACTTTCCTTACTGGTTCCCTATTACAATAGGGTTCGTTGCTGAGCCAAATAAATGAGCTGTGCCAAATTTCATTCATTTTGGATTGTATGCTACCTGTACTTTGTTTACAATTTAACATGGGCAGACAGACACACAGGTGTGCCGCCGGACATGCATAAATCGACTCCGAAAGTGATTCTATGCATATTCTCAAAAGGAACCATGGGTCTTTCTCCACATGGACGGCTATACTTAAAAAGAATTAAGCTATGCCGTAGTCTTATACTCATTATATATGAATCCACGTTTTCATTTTATTTTGATATTACATTATGCTAATAAACGAAATAATCAAAAATTTACCACTTGGATCCAGTTTATTATATTTTCAAAATTTCAAAATCTGATTTCACTTTGTAATGAGGGACCATAGATAGCTTTACAAAACGTCTTAAACATAATTTGTATAATTGAATTTTTAAAATAATTGACGTTTAGTTTTGATCGATTCTATTGAATTTCAACGTTTGTATATCCTTCACCACACTGTGGTACAGGGTATTATGTCTTTGTGCATATGTTTGTAATAGGTAAAAAAAAGAGGTAGACACATGGTTCCTTTTGAGAATATGCATAGAATCACTTTCAAAGTCGATTTACCCATGCCCGTCCGTACGTCGGTTTATTGTAAACAAAGTACAGGTCACATTTTTGATTAGAAATGGATGAAATTTGGCACAGCTTATTTATTTGACCCAACGACGAACCCTATTGGAAAAATCGGTTCTGATTTAGATATAGCTACCATATGGTATCGGCCCAGTTCGACTTTACTACTTTCCTTACTGGTTTACATTGCGGCTATACGTTTCAATATTTTTGTAATAATAACCAGTAAGGAAAGTAGTAAAGTCATACGGGGCCGACTATATGATACCCTTCACCACTATGGGTATATCAAACAGGACTATTAACATAAAATTGGATGAAATAAAATATGTGATATTTATCTACATGTGAATCTACCTAGATCTATCCATAAACATGTCATTCGTTTGTTACAATGGGAAAAAAGTATGTAAATCGGCTTTAAACAAATATAAATAGGTCATCCGTTGGGCTATATCTGTACTTCTAGAAAACGCAACTACGTAATTCTATGCTCAATTTTGTAAGTTGTGCAAAATTTGATGTCAAACTGACTAACATGAGCAGTTTGATGCCCAATTTACTTGAAATCGGGCGAATATATATATATATATATATATATGGAAGCTTTATCCAAATATTAAGCGATTTCAAACAAACTTGTCACAGGTTAGGTTATACTAATTTCAGAACGTTTTGTTCCTATTGGTTCCTTGGTGCGTCAATTACTTTAAATCAATTTATAATAAAAGGGAGCTATATCTAAATCTAGGCCGATTTTCACGAAACAAGGCAGACATCACTCTAGGCTCAATTCAGTACGTTGTGCCAAATTTAGTGCAAATCGAAGGATATATAGGGACTTTGGTGCACCATTTACATAAAATCGGACGAATCTATATATGGGAGCTATATCTAAATCTGGACTGATTTTCTCGAAACTTGGTAGACATCATTCTAGGCTCAAGTCAGTACGTTATGCCGAATTTCGTGCAAATCGAAAGATATATAGGGATTTTGGTGCACCATTTACATAAAATCGAACGAAACTATATATGGGAGCTATATCTAAATTAGGACCGATTTTCTCGAAACTTGGCAGACATAACTCTAGGCTCAATTTAGTACGTTATGCCAAATTTCGTGCAAATCGAAGGATATATAGGGACTTTGGTGCACCATTTACATGAAATCGGGCGAAACTATATATGGGAGCTGTATCTAAATCTGGACCGATATTCTCAAAACTTGGCAGACATCACTCTAGGCTCAATTCAGTACGTTATGCCAAATTTCGTGCAAATCGAAGGATATATAGGGACTTTGGGGCACCAAATCGAAAGATATATAGGGATTTTGGTGGACCATTTACATAAAATCGAACGAAACTATATATGGGAGCTATATCTAAATTAGGACCGATTTTCTCGAAACTTGGCAGACATCACTCTAGGCTCAATTCAGTACGTATGCCAAATTTCGTGCAAATCGAAGGATATATAGGGACTTTGGTGCACCATTTACATGAAATCGGGCGAAACTATATATGGGAGCTATATCTAAATCTGAACCGATATTCTCGAAACTTGGCAGACATCACTCTAGGCTTAATTCAATACGTTACGCCCAATTTCGTGCAAATCGAAAGATATATAGGGACTTTGGGGCACCATTTATATGAAATCCGACGAAACTATATATGGGAGCTATATCTAAATCTGGACCGATTTTCCCGAAACTTGGCAGACATCACTCTTGGCTTAATTCAGCACGTTATGCCAAATTTCGTGCAAATCAAAAGATATATAGGGACATTGGGGCACCATTTACCTGAAATCGGACGAAACTATATATGGGAGCTATATCTAAATCTGGACCGATTTTCACGAAACTTGGCAGACATCATTATAGACCTAAATGATTAGCCTGTACCAAATTTCGTGCAAATCGAAAGATATATAGGGACCGTTTACATTAAATCGGTTAAATATATATATGGGAGCTATATCTAAATCTGAACCGATTTTTCCCAATTTCAATAGGGTTCGTCCTTGGGCCGAATAAGTGACCTGTGCCAAATTTCATCCAATTCGGATCATAAATGCGACCTGTACTTTGTTTACAATTTAACATCGACAGACAGACGGACGGACGGACGGACGGACATGCATAAATCGACTTAGAAAGTGATTCTATGCATATTCTCAAAAGGAACCATGGGTCTATCTCGATTATTTTTGCCTGTTACAAACATATGCACAAAGACATAATACCCTGTACCACAGTGTGGTGAAGGGTATAAAAACCAAACAATGACATTTCATCCGCATTATAATATGAAATAGTGTGTTGCAAATTACATTAATTTGTTTTAATTTTTAATACATTTTAGTGACAACACATTTTTTCGATAATTTGTTAATTTTACATTATTGTTATTTTATATCGCTCTTCTCTCGGCGGGAAATAACCTATGCTGTTTAACTCAATTGCCCCGAGTATCGACTGGGTAATCAAAATATGCGTTTAATGATGCCAATAAATTTGAATATCCTAAAAGTTTAAGATGTATTGCTTTGACATTTCATGTTTCCCTTAGTTTCTGTGACTGCAAAAAGATTTCAATTTGAGTTTTTCCCATTTCTTCCTTGAACATGACAAATAAGTCAAATGCATCACTTTTTACAATGACTTTAGCAAAGTTTTGTTTTAGATTTGTTTTACCATGCCTGTTTGAAAACAAATGGTCCTTCCGTTTTTTACTTCAGCTGTAGTTTGTATTTGAAAAGTTTGTAGTCTTAAAGTTCTCCACGTTTGTGATGTATAAAAAAATTATAAGTTTCAAATGCAACATGAACACTAAACTGGTAAAATAATAACTAAAATTGACTTGATTTAATTAAAAATATGTTTGTTGTCGTGCTTGTCTAGACATGTGATGAACATGTGGCTGAAATTATTTTTTTTTTTTTTTCAGTTTCATTAATTCGATACTCTGAGTATATTTCCAAATTTTGGCTGCCAAAAAATCCAACACAAATCGATTTAGTTTTTTTTCTGCCAATAAACCATTCCTCCGTATTACAAAATAGAATTAGTGTGCTTTTAAAGCACTTTATGTATATTCCGCTTCCGCACCACTTTATGTATATTAAACAGTTGCATCCTACCAAATTTCGCATTTTTTGAGGACCATTCAAATGAAATTGGACGAACATAAATATGTGATCTTTATCTATTTGCGAACCGACTTAAATCTATTTACCTAAAATCGGACGAAAATATATATGTGATCTATATCTGAACCTATTTTCACGAAATTTAACACTCATCGTTCTAGGCTTAATTCAATACGCTCTGCCAAATTTCGTGCAAATCGAAGGATATGTAGGGACCTTGGTGCACTATTTACCTAAAATCGGACGAAAATATACATGGGAGCTATATCTAAATCTGAACTCATTTTTCCCAATTTCAATAGGGTTCGTCCTTGGGCCAAATAAGTGAACTGTGCCAAATTTCATCCAAATCGGATCACAACTGCGACCTGTACTTTGTTAACAAAAATACATGGACGGACAGACGAACATGCATAAATCGACTTAAAAAGTGGTTCAAATTTTCAGAGAATTCAGTTATAAAACGAGTCCAAGAACCCGAAAATAGCGAAAATTGGGGGTACCCCTATGGGGGCTATCCGAAAAAAATTGACCTTTATTTATAATTTTTGGTAGGGAGATTCGCTACTCAATAAGAACTCAAAGTACCAAATTTCAGCGAATTCAGTTAAAAAACGCGCTGAAGAACCTCAAAATACCGAAAATTTGGGGTTTCCTTTATATGGGAGCTATGCCTGAACGTGGACC
>NW_026883791.1:0-51561 GCF_032173495.1 Musca vetustissima
TTGTAGTTTCCTAGTTTCAGGTTGCCTATGCTCGATCTGTGTAATATGAATTTCATAAGGCTATTCAATTAAAACCCCATTTACCCCCATCTCTCTTGTTGCAGCCTAACTAATTCGAAATGTCCGTAACCCAATTGACTCCAATGTAACTGTAAATGTGGTCGTCCTGGCCATATGCAATTGAATTTCCACATTTTCTGGTTTTTAGTGTAATGTTAATGGAAAAAGTGATAGCCCAACCACATGGCATTTTTAGGTTTCAGCAAATAACCAACCAACCGACCATCATAATGTATTGCCATTTGAGTGTAATTTTGGTCAGTGGAATGGACTACTTATTTACATACATACATACACTTGTATACGATATGCACGGGTGTGGACATAAAGGAAAATCTAAGTTACACACAAAGAACACCCTCAAGAGCCACAAGAAACCAGAAGGCCTAAAAAAGAAACATTTCAACCGCAATAACAAACCATGACACATCATGCTCCTCCTACTCATGAATTGCGGGAAAATGTTGGAATGATATGATAATAAATATTACCATAAAAACGGAGCAAAACCACAGCAGCTGCCTATGTAACAGCAAACTGGACCAAATTGTCCGAGCAGGATGTGAATAATTGTTCAGGGGCAGGACGTAAGCTAGCCGAAACGATTGGTAACAGTGTCTGAGAAGGGAATAATTGTCGATCATAAAATTCGCAAATAAAGTGAGGAAGGATATGTTCAAAGACAACCGACATATCATACAAAATGTTTCATGTAATGTAAAAGAAAATAAGGTCAGATGCCCAAAATGAACTAACTCCTTCAAAAATCGGGAAATTTTAATTTCTATACTCCCCACCAATTTAAAAGAGGGTATATTAAGGTTGCTATTCCGTTTGTAGGTTAGGTTTTGTTTAAACAATTTAAAATGTCTTTAAGTTCGGCCGGGTTGAATATTTTATATCCTCCATCAAATGGTCTGAAAACTGTTAGCAATTATTGATCTGCTCTCGTATTTTCGTATTGCAGTCGAGTAAGGTTATAACGAACTAGTAGGTACCGCGCAAATAAGTTCGTTATACCCAAGATCTTAGTATATATATATATACATATATATGTATATATATAGTTCTATATATATAGTTCGTTATAATCTATTTGCTTCGTTGAGATGATGACATCCCACATTTACCCACTCGTAAGAAATTGCCAGAAAGTTACAAATTCGGTAAATCTTCGAAAATTATCTTACAAATATTACGTTTGTTAAATAAACCCTCACATTGTACGAAGTTGCCATGAACTTCAAAAAATATGAACAAACTATTTAAAAGATATACGAATAAAATATTCGCTACGTATCTACTGTAGAATGCATAGCTTCTTGTTAAAAACCAATGGAGTAGGTGGAATCGGCGATGTCTGTAAGTTCTTTCTATCGGACCAGCCAGCTATGTACATCCAACCATGGTTGTTGCCCATGGCAGCATATCTTTTTATTAGCAGTGGCATTTTAAGTGTTTAACACTTTCTGTGTGTTTAACTGAAAAACAATGTGTAACACCGTCGTTGCCGTTCTTACACCCCTTCCTCCGACATCTTGATACCAGCAACACCATCGACTCAATTCTATGTGGAAACACTTTATTTCGTTGTCCTTTGAATTGTTGCCGTGGCAAACGTGTGGGGGTGAAAGACTAAAGTGAGTGTGGAATTTTCCTTGGTCTTTGAGGCAAATATCGTGGCTGAGGATATAAACCAAGTGGAAAATGAAGTGGAATGTAAAGCTATTTATCTATAGTTAAGCAAATTGAAATTTATTACAAAATAAACGGTTGACAAAGGCGATGATGTCTTCTTTATTTTATTTCGCAATGTTTTAGTTAAATGACTTGACATCCGATAAATACCAGTTAGTAAAACCAAATTGCCAGGATGTTACTATAAATGGAATAATTATGGATGAAGGCTTTTATTACAGGGTTTGGAGAACAAACAAAAAATGCTATTTTGGATCCTTGTATTCCAAATCTGTTTACCGAAAATTGTAAATATTGGTTGGACACCTTTTGGACAGTTTATTTAAACGAAACGATACAATGCTCTCCAAAAATTCCAACCCATAATAACTACATTGTATTACCGTTGGGATTTTTTGAGGAGTTTGGACCCGTTTTTACCAAATTGGGGCATATAAGGACACTGGTTATTAATTACATATGAAGAAAGTACAGTCGAATTCGGATAAGCGAACGCCGGTTTATCGAAAAAATGGGTTTATTGAAACTAAAAATTTTAAGCTAATATTTCGGATGAATTTCCAAACATTTTACTTAGCTTAAAAGAAAAAAGCGGTTAATTGAAAATCTGTATAAGAGAAAGACTTTTTTGTTGCAAAAACACAAATATATATGAAACGAGCACCGTTTAAGAGAAAAAATATCATTTTTGCAATGGCGACGAACTTCATTAAAATTTGTATGTGTAAACCCTAAACCTTCCAATCAAATGTCTAGGAAAAAAAGAAGTTCTTACTCAATTCATTTTATAATATTACTAGCTGGACCAGTGGCACTTCGCTGCCCCCACCAAAGGCCAAAAAAGTAAATCCATAATATGATCATTTTTACGATGGAATGTGTAACTGACTTAGAATTTTTAAACGTATAGCATTATTGCTATGAGAAAAAAGCCGTAACTCAAGTGAAAGTGCATTCCAGCATCGCGTAAATATTCCAAATTCGAGGTATCAAAATATTGGAGTGTGTGAAATAAAATAACATCCTTAAGAGTCCACGGTAATATATATATATATACTGAATAAATTTTTCAAAAGAGCATCCAAGAAAGCGAGTAACATATCCCTACACGTGATTGTCACTTCGTAGATTATAAATAAAGCGTGTTATGGTATTAATAATTCGCTTTAGCTTATTAACATGCAAATCAATGGATCCCGAAGTCCATATAAGAGCAGTCCATTAACAGAGCATTTGCCAGTATTAACTTCACACGTTGCGTTAAATATAAATTAGATGCAAAAATTCTACGCAAAGTGTTCCAATCTTTCCCCGCTAAAACAGTTGCTGTACAACAATAATTTTGCACTGATCTAGGAATATATTGAAGGATGAGGGATTATGATTATTAGAACAAAATCCCAAAGCTTTTGGTTTGAAAAAATTGGCATTAAAATAATGCACAGAACGCAGTCCATAAACCGACTTAGTTGGATGTTTTTGTTATCTTCCATCAAAGTAGAAGTATCCATGGAAAAGCAGTAATAGGATCAGCGAATAAAAATTAAAGGTTTATCTAAATTTATCATATCCCAGTCTCCGACTTTTAACATGCCTTCTTAATGATCAAACGATTTATAATTAAAATTCACACTATTCACTTCGGTGTTTTTTAAGCCAAATAATATTTTTTCCAAAGTAAACATGTTTTCACAAACTGAAAAAAAAACAGTAAGGAAAGCAGTAAATTCGGATTGGGCCGACTATATGATACCCTACGTTGACATTAAATTGAACGAACTTAAATATGTGAAATTTATCTATATCTAAGCCGACTAACATCAGTCCCTACACATGTCATTCTGCAACCTATGCTAAATTTTGTAAATCGATTTAAAGCAAACTTGACACACGCTATTTGGTATGTTGCTCGGTTCAAAATTTAATCTCAGTCAGACATCCATTGATTACATGGCGTACATTTACCATGAACCGAATTCAAGGAAACTTACCAGAGATTAATTTATATCGGACGAACATATATATGGAAACTACATCTAAATCTGAACAGATTTTCACGAAACTTTGCTAGACTATTGTAGACTTAATTCAGTACGCTATGCCAAAATTCGTGCAAATCGTTTATATAGAGGCTTTAGTGCACTATTTACATAAAATCGGACGAAAATATAAATCTAAATCTGAACCGATTTTCACGAAACTTTGCACGCATTATTCTAGACTTAATTCAGTCCCCTATGCCAAAATTCGTGCAAATCGAATGATATATAGCGACTTTGGTGTACTAATTACCTAAAATCGGTCAAATATATATTTGAGCTATATCTAATTTTCCCGAAACTTAGCATACATCATTCTTGACCTAATTTAGTAGGCTGTACCAAATTTCGTGCAAATCGAAAGATATACAGAGACCATTTACATTTACAATCAGACAAAAATATATATGGGATCTACTTCTAAATGTGAACCGATGTTCATGAAACTTATCACAATCATTCTAGACTTAATTCAGTACGCTATGCGTACTGCAAATCAAATGATTTTCAAGGACTTTCGATTTTTACGAAACTTAGCACACATCATTCTAGACTTAATTCAGTACGCTATGCCAAAATCTATCTAAATCTGAATTGATTTTCACGAAACTTAGCAAACATCATTCTAGACTTAATTTAGTACACTATGCCAAAATGCATGCAAATCGAATGATATATATCGACTTTGGTGTACCAATTACCTAAAATCGGGCGAAACTATATATGGGACCTATATCTAAATTTGAACCGATTTTCACGAAACTCCACACACATCATTCTAGACTTAATTGAGTACGCTTTGCCAAATTTCGTGCAAATCGAAAAATTTAACAGCGACTTTGGTACACCATTTACATAAAATCGGACGAAACTATATATGGGAGCTATATGTAAATCTGAACCGATTTTCACCAATTTCAATAGGGTTCGTCCTTGGGCCAAATAAATGAGCTGTACCAAATTTCATCCAAATCGTATTATGAATGCGACATGTACTTTGTTCACAATTTAATATCAACTTATGTTTTTCAACATACGTACATATGAATTTTATGTATTTCAAAATATATCCACATTGTTCCAAAATATATCCTCATCGGATGATCCGTATTTGCATCCATTTTACTCAACCAAATTTTCAAGTATTCTATCAGATGTATGAATACTTTTGATGCTATTACTCCGCATCCACGGGGACTTTTAAAAGTTTGTCTAACCTATGTTACTTCCATGGGATCGCATGACGTACTGTGAACATTTAATTAAAATCTGTTCAGTGTTTTTGAGCCCACAAACAATATATTTCCTATTTACATATATATTCAAATGCAATGAGGAGTACATTTTACCTTGATCGTACCATGCTTATGTTGAATATGTATCCTAACAGACGTCGCCCTTTCGAAGGAACATTGACGTGAAATTGAACGAACTTAAATATGTGATCTTTATCTATATGTAAACCGACTAACATCAATCCCTACACATGTCATTCTGCAAATCGATTTAAACTTGACACACGCTATTTGGTATGCTGTACTGTTTAAAATTTAATCTCAATCTGACACCCACTGATTATTTGGAGTACAATCAAATTATATATGGAAGCTATGCTATATCTAAACCCGAACCGATTTCAACGAAACTTGCCACATAATAATTAATACTAACATCAGTAGGTTGTGTCTATCGGCCTAGCTATGGGTCTTTAGTGCACCATTTACTTAAAATCGGACGAAAATATATAAAGGACGTATATGTAAATCTGAACCGATTTTCACGAAACTTATCACACAGACTTAATTCAGTACGCTATGTCAAAATTCGTGTTAATCGAAAAATATATAGGGCTTTGGTGCTGCATTAACACAAAATCGGACGAAAATATAAATGGGAGCTATATCTAAATCTGAACCGATTATCGCGAAACTTAGCACACATAATTGTAGGCTTAATTCAGTACGCTTTGCCAAATTTCGTGCAATTTTGGTGCACCATTTACCTAAAATCGGGCGAAACTATATATGAGAACTATATCCAAATTTGAACCGATTTTCATGAAACTTTGAGCACATTATTCTAGACTTAATTCAGTGCGCTATGCCAAATTTCGTGCAAAGCGAAATATGTATAGGGACTTTGGTGCACCATTTACATTGAATTGGACGAATATATTGGAAGCTATATCTAAATCTGAACCGATTTTCACAAATTTCAATAGGGTCCTTGGCCAAATAAATGAGCGTACCAAACTTAATCCAAATCGGATTATAAATGCTACTTGTACTTAATTTACAATTTAACATCAACAGATGGACGGATATGCATAAATCGACTCAGAAAGTTATTCTATGCATATTCTCAAAAGGAACCATGGGTCTATCTCGATTTCTTTTGCCTGTTACAAACATATGCACAAAGCCATAATACCACAAAGCCATAATAATACAAAGCCATAATACCAGTGCACAGTTGTCCCAATTCAAATTTTTTTGGCCAAAATTATTTAATACAACATAATGTATACTTTTCGTTTATAAATAGATTAATATTTATTATAATAATATTAATATTTATTGCAAATCCGTTAAAACGCGTTTCTGCAATCATAAGGTACAATATAGTACTGTTTATTAGGTTCTTAGATATGCAAAGGCATAATAAATGTTAGGGTACAAAATGTGATGTTTTAGTACAAACATGAGTTGTAAAACAAAATAAAATGCGGTAAACATAATTCAAAATTTACTCTTTTTATAAAAGTATGATTTAAAACAGGCTTAAGAAGGTTGTTTTATACTATTAAGTAAAGAAAATAAAAGAACTATATTAAGTTTTAAATTAATTCATTATTGAATATGTGTAGATATTTCGTTTTCCAGAACTATATTTTCATCGCCATATTCTTCTTCGAATTCTTCATCTGTGGTTTCATCACAATCAGTATCATTCGCGGGCCGTAATTCATCGTTTAGTTCACAAACTAACAATTCGATTACTTCATATGGCAGGTTTAACCGCTTTCTTTCTTGTAAGTGGGCGTTTAGGCGTTTTTCAAAATGATTAGAGTTATTAGTATGCACTATTGAAACCGCAATTTCACAAATCTCTTCGTTCATTCTTTAAATATTATAAAATTACTTACCTTCAGCTTCCCGAATCATAATATTTTTCGTTTCACTTTTATATATTCATTCAATCACGACACGCAACAAAAAAAAGTATATTTTACAGTAAACAGTCTGATTTATTTTTATACAAAAAAGTGACAACTTTGACACTGCGCCTACTAAAGGCAATTAACACTTTTTAGCAAAACCAATTATTTTCAAAAAAAATAATGTTGGCCAAAAATCGGGGCAACTGTGCGACGTTTTTATACTAAATTGACTACTAGGTTAATCAAATGTCCCAAAATATCAATTGAAATGTATTTTCGCCAAAAACAGCGAAAATTAATTAAATAGTGAGGCGCCGTTGTGGGAGGTCTTAACCAAAATATTTGGTACAAACAGTTCATACTTTCCATGAAGTCAAAATGCAAAGTTAGAGCCGAATCGGTTAAATAATATCGCTAAAATCTTTAAAATATCTTAAATCGGACGGTACGGCTATGTCACAGTGTGGGCCAATTTTCAAAAAATGTTGCAGAAATGTTTTTTATACTATTAAAACCTTAAACATAAATTTTAAGAAAAATCGAATGAAACTTTGTCTTTATCCCAAATTTTCAGTTCAATACTATATACAATAAAAACATCAATTTATAAAAAATGTCACTCAACTTAAAGTAGAAAAATACATTTTTTCTAAAAAAGGCAAAATAAGGCAAAATATTTCATCTGAATATACATACATACCCCTGCCAGGTTCCACAAATTTTTTGGAGGAGACGATATTTTTACATTTTTTCTAAAGTTTAAGAAGATTTCAAAAATATTTGTAAAAAACTAGCGGGCCCGGCAAACGTTGTCTTGCCTAGCAATCTAGTTCATGTATAATTTTCGTCATTTAAGGTTGGTTTTTATACCCTCCACAGATTTTTGTAATACCTTGGTATTTGTCCGAACACACAGAAAATAACATTACAGTACTGAATATCTAAAATTTTATGTTTATGAGCTATTTGCTATTTTTGTCTTCTAAAGTTTTGTTGATTAATAATTGAATTCGTGGAAAATCAATTTAAATTAAAAACATTTAAATGCACATATAAGTTTGACTTCCGGATTTAATTACATTTTCCCCAATATATTTATTAGACTTCCATATAACGGTAGCGTAATATTAAATTAGGTTTTTATACCCTCCACGATTGAATATAGAACTTTGAAATTTGCACATTTCTATAACTCATAAGACATTTGGTATTGAAAATGTTACATTTTCGTTCACTTTTTATGGTAGCGCCCAATATTCAACAGAATTACTTATAATTTATTAATAGGGATACTACTACTAATACTGCCTAATTGAGATGATCAATATTGGCCCAAGAATTCGAATATCCCCCATATACCTAAAATTCGGTATTTCGCTGTAATTTTATATTCGCCCAAGCCTCCACATATATAGTCTATATAATGGTACTCCACATTTTCGATGCTATGGGGGATTTGGGCACGTTTTTAAATATAATCAGCTGTAATATATCATTCCAGGATGGTAAAACACATTTTTGCGGACACAATTCTATTTAGGACCAAGATTTCGTATTGTAAAGACGTTGAGCGAATTGGGTTGGCCTAACGCTTAAATATTTCCGTTTAATTAACGGTATGTCTGTAATTTTGAACATTATTTTTTTCAGAGCATTGATATCTTACTACCACAGGGATGCGAAATGAAATTATTCATATTGTACTGGCTTTCAATAAAAAGTGTACTTTTTTATGTCCAATTGTACTTTTTATATATTTTTTAATAAAATTTTTATTGTTATTAACAATTAATAAAAACATACATAACCAGTAAGGAAAGCAGTAAAGTTGGACGGGGCCGACTATATGATACCCGTCACCACTATGGGTATGTTAAACAGGACTATTATAATGAAATTGGATGAAAGAAATTTCAGTATGATATGCCAAATTTCGTGCAAATCGCAAGATATATAAGGACTTTGGGACACCATTTACACGAAATCGGACAAAAATATATTTGGGAGGTATATGTAAACCTGGACTGATTTTCTCGAAACTTGGCAGACATTACTCTAGGCTCAAATTTCGTGCAAATCGCACGATATATAGGGACTTTGGGACACCATTTACATGAAATCGGACGAAAATATATTTGGGAGGTATATGTAAACCTAGACCGATTTTCTCGAAACTTGGCAGACATTACTCTAGGCTCAATTCAGCACATTATGCCAAATTTCGTGCAAATCGAAAGATATATAGCGACTTTGGTGCACCATTTACATGAAATCGGACGAAACTATATATGGGAGCTATATCTAAATCTGGACCTATTTTCATTCTAGGCTCAATTCAGCACGTTATATCAAATTTCGTGCAAATCGAAGGATATATAGGGACTTTGGTATACCATTTACATGAAATCGGACGAAACTATATATGGGAGGTATATCTAAATCTTGACCGATCTTCAAGAAACTTGGCGGACATCATTCTAGGCTCAATTCAGTCGATATGCTAAAATTCGTGCAAATGAGATGTGCAAAATTTCATCCAATTCGGATCATAAATGCGACTTGTACTTTGTTAACAAAAATACATGGACGGACGGACAGACAAACGGAACTAATAAAATTGAGACTTAACATTTGGGAATCAGCTTCGAAATCATTGAGTGTAAAATAATATTGAAGTGATTCCCACTGCCCCAAAATTGTTTCAATAACTTCTTGACGTGAAAGCCATCGAGTTGTTGAGTATTTAAAAACAACATGAATATCTGTACCGAAATATTCCTGAAATATTGAAAAATCATCTCTCTCATAGAACTGTTACAAAAATAATAATTAATATCTTTACTCAATTTATCAATCTGATCGGGAATAGGACACTACGTTTAAACTATGGCAAATTCATCCATTCGTAGCGACAGCGAGGGATGGCGATCCATTTCATATTATAATACTTTTACGTCAGAATAGTTAGATACAATTTACAAATAGTGCTAAATATGTCATTGGGGTGCTATTGTATTTTTCACTTCCATATAGTGCTATAATTAGTACAATTGTACCAACTTTTGCATCCCTGCTACCACATAATGCTGAAACATTGTCCCCACCGATTTAGGGAATCTACAAAGTGCGAAGTGTTGTGTTTATAAGTTCAAAGACATTAACCAACGATTAGGAGAAGATTTGATATTTCTCGTGACATTGCAACATTTTAGGTACTTCTGATTTTCATTCTTGCATTTGTCCCAAAATTTACGTGGATTATATAGAAAACCGTGTACATACAATGATCACGTGTATATATACTTCTCAATTATTTTTTTTTTATTCTCAAAAAAAAAGTTTAAATACAATGTCAATCCAATTAAAATTTAAAATTTTCAATAATTGACAATTGAAGGCTTATAGGATTGGTCGCTACCAATTCTAGCCCAAAATATCTCAAAAAGCAACTACGACGTGGTGCAAAGAGCTTGATACAAAATTCGTGGAAATGCAAATATGCTTCATAACATTTTTTTTTTTTTTTTTGCAAATTTTCCGCGGTTTTCAAGACTAAGATCAGATAAATCCGTTCAGCCGTTCTCGAGTTTTAGCGAGACTAATGAACAGCAATTCATTTTTATATATGTATGTACATACATATGTATATATTGTAGAAAATTAACATATTTTGAGAATTTTTCATAAATGACAATTTCTTAAAGATATTATACGCTGCCAGTTTTCGCCCAAAATATGTCCAAGAAGAACTACGAAGAGATGAAATCATAAAGGTTCGATATAAAATGTGTGGACATTCTAATATCTTTCAAAATATATTTTGCAACATTTTTGCGGATTTTTCTCAAAATGTTCTTTCATTAAAATCTCTCCACTTCAATTACAGACAACTAACAGAAATTTTAAGTCAAATCGGTCCAGCCATTTTTTTAAAATAATTTTTGCAAGATTTTCGCGGACTTTTCTTAAAATTTTCTTTCATAAAAACCTTCCCACTGTAATTACCGACAACTGAAAGAAACTTTGAGTTAAATCGGTCCAGCCGTTCTCAATTGATGAGTTAGTATACATTTTTATGGCTCCATTTTTATATATATAAAAAATAATTTTCAATATACACACAAACTTTTATATCCCTACCCAGATATTACAACTTTCTTCGTTCTTTCTTTATATATTATGAAAGCACTTATTATCAGCTTCCAGATTCATAATAACTTTGGTCTGAGTTTCGTATACCCATTCGACCACACAGCACACCAAAAATTATATATTTTACAGCACACAGTCTGTTCTATTTTTTATACAAAAAAATTTCAACTTTAGCATTACACCAACGAGCGGCTATTAATGGTATTTAGAAAAACCAATTATTTTCGGATGGTTTGAAGTGTTTTTTATTATTCCGCGCAAAAAAATTATTAAAATATGAAACTTCAAAACAATAATTTTGGCCAAAAATTTTGTGATTGCGACAACTGTGCAGTGTGGAGAAGGGTATAAAGAGGGCAAATGTTTGTACAGTACCACTATGTACATACAGCCCAAATTATTTAAATCGCTTTGTACCCAAATTGTACGAATTCTGTCATCAGTAATGTGTACAGTACTCATTTGCGTATACAGTACACATTATTTAAATCGCTTCGTACTCGATTTGTCATCTGTCATTAGTATCGTTGTCATTCTCTCATCAGTATCACTTTTTTGATTCAGATATTTCCACCATTATCATTTTCATAAAAACAAATTGGAAATTGGCAACACCTACATAAAGGTGGTTTGTGAACTTAGTAAACATCTGTGGTTTGTATATTTACTAACACTTTGCTATAATTGCCAATTCTGATCTAAAAAAGGGGCAATGTGTATGGGGGCTATTGTTTCCCCTGCACCCATAAAAAAAATTAAGTACCCTATGTTACCACTAATGTACTCAAAAATCGACTGTGAAAATTTCACGAAAATCCCTTCAGTAGTTTAGGAGTCTATAGCTAACACTGGCCAAACAAACAAACAGAAATTAATTTTTATATATTTAGATTTATAAATTTCACGGTTTTTTTAGATATTGTTTGATATTGTTCGTTTAAGCGCAACGAGTTTCGCTTATCCGAAGTTCTTTTAATTAAAAATCCTGCTTAAGAGAAAAACTTTTTCTGAAATTGGGTGTTTTCGCTTAACCGAATTCGACTGTATACAATTGTACCAAGAGATTTGTTGTAAACCATTATTTACACCAAATACAAATTTCAGCAATGGAGATTTTCTCTTAAATCTCAAAACCCAAAACGTGGGCTGATATTGACAACTCGTGGTAGGGTGGGACATTTGTATAAAATCCCCAAATACTGCAATTTTACACTAACTATTAAAAATACTGAAAATCGGCAGTTCGTTCTCGAACCTGACATTCTAGTTCTTTATTTCGATATCCTCCGAATGTAGAATGATTACAATATATTGGTAAATCGTTTTAGAATTCAATGTAGGGTATAATATATCCCCCACATTATTGTGGAATCATTCTGATCAGGCCGAGCTTTCGATACGCTCCACAATATTTAAAGGTACTTGAAATTAAAATATATGGAACATAACAAAAAGAGGACCTATACCGACAATTCCACAAACAGATTTACGAAAACCATAATGTACACCAAATACAAATCTCAGCAGTTATTAATGGAGATTTTTCTTAAAAACCCCAAAAAGTTGGTCGATATTGACGACGCTTGGTAGGGTTGAACATTCCAATAAACACTATAATTTAGAGGTCACGAATTCGGTTGAAAAACGCACTCAAGAACCTCAAAATAACGAAAAATTGGCGGTACTCTTTAATTAGGAGATATGCCTAAACGGAGACCGATATAACCCATCTTCGACCTTGACCTGCCTGCCAAATATTTAGCGAATTCGGTTGAAAAACGCACTTAAGAATCCCCAACATACGTTAAATTGGGTGTACCGTCATATTGGCTATCAGAAAAAAAATGGATCGATATTTATAATTTTTCGTGGAAACGTTTTGTGCCTACTACGAACCCAATGTGCTGAATTTCAGCTCTGTAGAATGCCAAAATATCGAAAATTGATCGATATAGCTCATATAGCTCTTCGAACTTGACCTTCCTGCAGACAAAAGACAACCCTATGCAAAATTTCAGCACCCTAGAGCGTCTAGAAAATATGACAGAAAGTATCATCTCAACATCACCGAAATATATAGGCGTCGTCGTTGACCATAAAAAAAAATTTCAATGCGATCAGCGCGACATTTCCGCCCTCTTAAGTGGTAATATTAATCTATATATATATAAAAATCAATTTCTGTTTGTTTGTTTGATCAGTGTTCCCTATAGACTCCTAAACTACTGAACGGATTCTCATGAAATTTTCACAGTCGATTTTTGAGTACATTTGTGGTAACATAGGGTACTTAATTTGTTGATGGGGGCAGGGGAAGCAGTAGCCCCCATACAAATTGCCCCTTTTTTAGATCAGAATTAGCCATTATAGCAAAGAATTGGAATTGGCAATTATAGCAAAATGTTTGTAAATATACAAACCACAGATGTTTACTAAGTTCACAAACCACCATTATGTAGGTGTTGCCAATTCACAATTTGTTTTTATGAAAATGACAAAGGTGGAAATATCTGAATCAAAAAAGTGATACTGATGACAGAATTCATACAAATCGAGTACGAAGTGATTTAAATAATGTGGACTGTATACACAAATTAGTACTGTACACATTACTGATGACGGAATTCGTACAATTGGAGTACGAAGCGATTTAAATAATTTGTACTGTATACACAAATTAGTACAGTGGTTCAAGGTATTATGGCTTTGTACATACAGTGGCTCCATCGCATAATCGGACAAAAGTTTTTCTAATATAAATGTATTCTGAACATTAAAAAAGAGTTAAACATATATTTTTTTATATTGGTAGTTTTCATTATATTAAGGTTCTGTTTACTGACGAAAGCAAATTTAATTTGCACGGATCAGATGGAAAGATGTATGTGTGGCGTAAGCCAAATGCTGAATTTAATCATAAGAATACAAAAGCCACTGTTAATCACGGAGGAGGTTCTGTTATGGTTTGGGGCTGCATGTCGAGTGCGGGATTAGGCAATTTGCATTTTATTGATGGTAAAATGGACAAATTTGTCTACCTCAAAATTTTAAAACAAAATGTAAAGCAAAGTGCAGACAAATTGGGTATCGCGAACAACTTTGCCTTTTATCAAGACAACGATCCCAAGCACACATCAGGTGTTGCAAAGCTTTGGTTGATCCATAACTGCCCCAAACTTATACAAACATCTGCACAGAGCCCAGACCTTAACGTAATTGAGCATATTTGGGAAGAATTAACTAGGAGAGTGTATGAGAAAAAATTTAACTCCTTAGTACAGCTTAAGGAGGGCTTTACTGAAATCGTGGAACTCTATAGAGCAGGAGGTATGCCAGAATTTGGTCAAATCAATACCGAAGCGTTTACAGGCCGTTCTGGACAACAATGGATATGCAACTAAATATTAATTTCTCGATTTTTTGCATTTTTTAACATTGATACTTTGCTTTGTCCGATTTTGCGTTGAACACAATAAATTGAGTTAATTTTGTTTTTCTGGCGAAATTTACTGTTATCACTAGGAAAGTTGTTGTTTTTTGTATTGTTCAGAAATAAAAGTAAGTAATGTGTAAATAAAAGTGAAAAAAACTACACATTTAGACAATTTCTGTATAATGTATAGCATTATTATATCTGACAACCACATGTCCGATTATTCGATGGAGCCACTGTATGTTTGTAACAGGCAAAAGAAATCGAGATAGACCCATGGTTCCTTTTGAGAATAAGCATGGAATAACTTGGAATAAGCATGTCCGTCCGTCTGTTGATGTTAAATTGTAAACTTAGTACAAGTAGCATTTATAATCCGATTTGGATGAAGTTTGGTTCAGCTCATTTATTTGGCCAAGGACCCTATTGAAATTGGTGAAAATCGGTTCAGATTTAGATATAGCTCCCATATAAAGTTTTAGGTAATTGGTACACCAAAGTCGCTATATATCATTCGATTTGCATGAATTTTCGAAAGTGTTCTGAATTAAGTCTAGAATTATGTGTGCTAATTTTCGAGAAAATCGATTCAGATTTATATAGATTTTGGCATAGCGTACTGAATTAAGTCTAGAATGATGTGTGCTAAGTTTCGTGAAAATCGATTCAGATTTATATAGATTTTGGCATAGCGTACTGAATTAAGTCTAGAATGATGTGTGCTAAGTTTCGTGAAAATCGAAAGTCCCTGAAAATCATTCGATTAGCACGAATTTTGGCATAGCGTACTGAATTAAGTCTAAAATGATTGTGCTAAGTTTCATGAAAATCGGTTCAGAATTAGATATAGCTCACATATATAGTTTCGACCGATTTTAGGTAATTGGTACACCAAAGTCGCTATATATCATTCGATTTGCATGAATTTTGGCATATCGTATTCAATTAAGACCAGAATGATTTGTGCTATGTTTCGTGAAAATCGGTTCAGATTTAGATATAGCTCCGATATATATTTTCGTCCGATTTTATGTAAGTGGTGCACTAAAGCCTCTATATAAACGATTTGCACGAATTTTGGCATAGCGTACTGAATTAAGTCTAGAATTGTATAGCAAAGTTTCCTGAAAATCTGTTCAGATTTAGATGTAGCTTCCATATATTTGTTCGTCCGATATAAATTAATCTCTGGTAAATTCCCTTGAATTCGGTTCATGGTAAATGTACACCATGTAATCAATGGATGTCTGATTGAGATTAAATTTGAAACCGAACAACATACCAAATAGCGTGTGTCAGGTTTGCTTTAAATCGATTTACAAAATTTCGCATAGGTTGCAGAATGACATGTGTAGGGATTGATGTTAGTCGGTTTAGATATAGATAAATTTCACATATTAAGTTCGTTCAATTTCATGTCAATGTTCCTTCAAAATAGCGACGTCTGTTATGATACATATTTAGAATATACCCAAAGTGGTGAAGGGTATCATATAGTCGGCCCAGTCCGAATTTACTGCTTTCCTTACTGTTTTTTCAGTTTGTGAAAACATGTTTACTTTGGAAAAAATGTTATTTGGCTTAAAAAACACCGAAGTGGATAGTGTGAATTTTAATTATAAATCGTTTGATCATCTAGAAGACACGTTAAAAGTCGGAGACTGGAATGTGATAAATTTAGATACATCCCTAACTTTTGGTGATCCTATTACTGCTTTTCAATGGATACTTCTACATTGATGGAAGATAACAAAAACATCCATCTAAGTCGTCCTGTCCATTATTTTAATGTCAATTTTTTCAAACCAGAAGCTTTGGGTTTTGTTCTAATAATCATAATCCCTCATCCTTCAAAATATTCCTAGATCAGTGCAAAATTATTGTTGTACATCAACTGTTTTAGTGGGGAAAGTTTGGAACACTTTGCGTAGAATTTTTGCATCTAATTTATATTTAACGCAACGTGTAAAGTTAGCACTGGCAAATGCTCTATGGACTTGGAGCAGGCATGCTCACCCATATACGCTACCGTAACTGAGGGTCAATGGGTAAATACATTTTCTCTTTCTTTCTCGTTACGTCAGTCGTTTTTAATGGTGAATTCTCAGTTACGCTCGCACACACTTGCTCTCAATTTAATTTTGCCCAACACTGACTTGGAGTGTATTCGGGATCCATTGATTTGCATGTTAATAAGCTAAAGCGAATTATTAATACCATAACACGCTTTATTTATAATTACGTAGTGACAATCACATGTCGGAATATGTTACTCGCTTTCTTGGATGTTCTTTTGAAAGATTTATTCACTATATATATTACCGTGGACCCTTAAGGATGTTATTATTATATTTTGATACCTCGAATTTGGAATAATTGCGCGATGTTGGAATGCACTGCCACTTGAGTTACGGTTTTTTTCTCATAGCAATAATGCTATAGGTTTAAAAATTCTAAGTCAGTTACACATTCCATCGTAAAAATTACTATATTATGGATTTACTTTTTTGGGCTTTTGGCAGGGGCAGCGAAGTGCCACGGGTCCAGCTAGTACTAAATAAAATCATTACACATAGACACTTTAAAGATTTACGTATAACTCCCATATCTATTATATTAACCGATCTTCATTAAAATAGCCATGCTAATGCTATGGGCAGACCCCTTTCTCTGTGTAAAATTTCTTGATGTCCGGTTCATAATTGTGGTCTCTAGAGTAACTAGAAAAACAGAAAAAAAATTTCAGTCCATTATTAACGGATAATCACCAAAAACAATAGAACCCCCAATATGACTGGTCCATAACTGTGGCGTGTATCGTGTTTTCAAATTAGAATGGACAGACGGACGGACACACATGTCTAGATCGACGTAGCTAGTCGAGAAATAACGATCGGTATACATAAAGGTGGGTCTAGGACCAATATTTAACGGCGTTACAAACTCTTGCACCTTGACAACATAGTTGTGTAGGATATACAAATGTTGTGGAATTCTCCATTCTTTCTTTGACTTTTGTTAATTTCCTTTTTAAACTATGTGGAAGGTATTTTGCAATTCTTTGTCTGAAACCAACTTGAGCCAATATACACCACTTTTCAAATGAAGGGCGATGAAAACAATCAACACGCTTTGCTTTCTATCGCACTCAGTATGACATATTATAGCATGTAGTATCACATCGCTACTCGCTTGCACTCTGACTTCAGTCATAGTCATCTCCGACGGTCTGCACATCTGATATAATCACAAATTTTAAATTTTAATTCACTTTAGTATAGTTCCATGTTGGATTATAAACTTTATTTCAGGGAGTACCGGACCGAACTAAGCACCCTTTTCATTTGTTAAATATATATTAGGATATAATATATATCTCATTATCATCTCTTTCCATCTTTTCATATCCTTTCGATTGGACGTGCACAAATGTTTTATGGAGTATCCTCTAAACTTCACCTTAATTATAATCCACATACACACTATTATTACAATTCTTCGAACATTTCGGACGATAATATAAAACTTTTACATTGCTACCTATTGTAGTTCAAGTTCATATTTGTAAGTCATTTCAATTAATTCTTCACGACAAAAAAATGAAACGAAAATTAATTAATATGGAATTTTCTATTATGACAGTCACATATTGCCGATGCTGAGTTGGATTTTTACACATGTCTACTATATGTATGCATACATACATACGTTTGAATGAGTGTGCATTAAGTGCGCGTGTGTGTTTCCTATGTGTGGCATGACATAGCTCTTCTACATAATGAAATCTGAATCTCTGTCTAAATAGATAACGAGCAAACATTTTAGCAAATGACACAGACAACAATTTGCTAAAGTTTTAATTTGATGCTGCGAGTGTATGTTTGTGTGAGTTTTTTTTTTTTGCCAACTCATTAGAGGTCATATTTCGCAATTCGTAAAGTCAAATACGAGGCCAAGAGTTAATAAAGTCATTAACACATTTCTGCAAAATTCATTACTAATGCGTTGCAAGCATCTGCAACATATGAAAATGAGATTTTATTCAAAATTACTTTGGCTACCATAACCCTGGTTAGGTGTTTTACTTGTGACAGGGGAAAGATAGCCGATAGTATTACTATATCAGCTAATTATCACGACAATTATACTCTATTATAATAGAAACAATCAAAATAAATCAAAAAGAATTGTGTTAAGTTGCACTGAAATTGTATATACACCACCATATTGCAAATAAAATTTCCGAATTCATTTCCGACATATTGACTAGTGAACCACTGGACACAATAAATACTGAAATGCGGGCAGTTCTGATGACAGATTTAAATACTATTTCAAAATCAGACCAAAGACATATTTTACGAGTGCCTGGAAACAGCATGTGACCGCTGTCCTGGCCATCACATTAAAATTCTGGTAGGAGGTTTTAATGCAAAGATTGGAACGGAAAATATTTTTGGCCACACCGTCGGAGAATTGAGCCTCCATGAACATCCGAAAACGGCATTTGGTTGGTTGAATTCACGGCAGCAAAAAACAGATTAGTTAGCGGCACCAGATTCAAATTCAAGAATTGCCCACTACTTACAAACTGCAGCAACATTTGGGTACCAAAGACCACAATTATCAGGGATCAGGGCAACCATGCAGACCAACCATCGAGTAAAACACCAAACCGTCGGCTTTGGTACAGGCACATACTCCTGTTGAGATGAAAGTGGATAGCTGGTGACAGATAGTGTGTTGAGGATTTGTGGAAGGAATATTTTGCAAAACTTCTGCTATCAAACAGTGGTGGTGAAGAAGATAACCCAGAACGAAAGAGAGTGTATTCCACCTACCCAAGATTATGTCAGAATAGCAATTAATCGCCGGAAGAATAAGAAAGCAGTAGGTGCGATGGGTTACTAGCCGAACTATTCAAGACCGGTGGTCAGATACTGATTAGTAGAATCTGGTTAGAGGAATACATGCCTAATGTGTGAAACCTCAGCATTCTGTGTCCCGTGCACAAAAAAGGAGACAATACGATATGTGCCAACTATAGGGGAATAAGTCTCCTTTCCATCGGTTTCTAATCCTGGAGAAGACCCACGAAAAACACTTCTCCACATTCCATATATTCGTCGACTATAAAGCCGCATTCGACAGCCCTATTCGTTCAGAGGCGTTTAAAGTCATGTCTGCGTTCGGCATTCCTGCAAAATTATGGCACAAGGTCAGCAGTTAAAGTAGGAAAGGACTTCTCGGACCCCCTTAATACGAGCGTGGATTCAGACAAGGTGACAGTTTTTCGTGTGTTTTTTTAACATCCTGCTGGAAAAGTTATGCAAGAGGCAAAGGTGAGCAGAAATGACACTCTGTACATGTTAATCGCCTACACCGATGACATCGACATAATGGGTCGAATATTGGTTCACGCAGAAAGGGAAGGCCACGAATTCGATGGGAAGATCAAGAAGAAGATAACATTTCGGAACATAGACTTTCATTTTGGAGGAGCTGCGCACCAGACCGACGCGGCTGCTAACCCATAAAAAAGTCAACAACTTAAAAACACCAATACGTGGATCGGTATTCATTATTGTTATCCTGATTGCGACGGATAAAACTTAAATATTACAATATTACAAGTAAAAAGGTGTCAGTCGGTGTTGCTGAAAGATATATACCCTCGCCTATGGTTTGCGGGGGTCTACGGAATTACACACAGGTATTAATAATTTTATTAGGAGGTACCAAAGAGAGTGGAAAAGAGTTCCCATTTTCGGACTTGATCTGGTTTTAGTAAAAATATTAACATTTGTAAAGTTTAGATCGAATCGGATATTCAGTTTCGGGTATATTATATGGAAACTATGTTATTGTATTATCCAATATCCCGGAATGCCAAATTACAGCGACTACAATGAAGAAATGTGGGTAAGATCTTCAAAATACTGACAATGGATCGTTACACTTATATGGGTCCTATGTCAATATAAGAACCTAAATTGATAATTTTCGGAAAATTGCAGTCACATGGGTGGGAAAAACGACCATATATCCGTACGAATGGTAAACTTCCCCGAATTACAAAAAATATATATTTCGTAATGTAAACAACATTCGCAAATAGGAATATGGTCAACCACTGACAGCGACCGCAATGAAATTGCCAATTCAAGCAATGTTATTTCCGCAATTTAGCTGCGAATGAGGAAAAACACACAAACAAACACAAACGTAATGAAAATGTAAATGGGTTTTAATGTAATTTAGAAAGGTTATGACGCACGATTAGCAATTGTGTATGAAATAAGCAGAAAAAGTTGTACAACTATGAGAACATGCAGAGCAATGTGCGACTGAATGACCAAAAATGTGCGTACAAAGGTGTGTATTCAACAATTGTTGTAAACAAAAACAAATGTTTCCCTATATGTTGGATTACGGGAGAGCACGAAAATTTCAAAACCAATATAAAAAAACATGTGTTATTATGCAGATATTTCATGCATGAATGTATTTGTAAACTGAGCTAAATGTCCGAATTGCAGATAAAAATTGATGTGTTATTACAACAGTTTGATTTTCTCTTTTGCACAATTTTTGTAAAATTTTAACTTTTGATAGTTGTTTGTATCTATGCAGAAGCTGTCTATATGTGAACCGGCTTAACCCTACCGCCAACCTTTTGTACCTTTTTATACCCTCCACCATAGTATGGAGGCTATATTAAGTTTTTTAAGTAAAATGTCCATACTAATAAAAGAGTAAGGCGATTGACTGACTGACTGATTTAACGATTCATCAACGCCCAGCCAAACGGCTGAAGCTAGAATCTTGAAATTTTGGTTGAGGTCACTGTTGGTCCAAAGTTGACAGATAAGGCTGGGTTTTTGGAAATTCGTACTAGAACGGTACGAAAAGTACTAAAAAGTACTAAATGTGATACCATTTCTATTTGCCGATCCGGTAGAGCTAGAACTCTGAAATTTGGATTGGTGGTCGCTGATGGAGTATAGGATATGTGTAGCAAAGGGCTTTTTGGAAATTCGAACTATAAGTATCCGAAAAGTACTGAAATGTACTAAATTTGGTACAATTTCATAGCATGTGAATGGATTGAGCTAAAAACTCGACATTTGGAATGCAAATTAAGGTTGAGAAATAGGGTCGTAATGAGGAGAGTTTGGAATGCGTGTAGTCATGTGTACGAAATGTACTATATTTGGTACAAATTTGATTTGAAGGTACAAATCGAGCTGGAATCCTGAAAATTGAAATAACATTACCGTCGGAGTGTAGGATAGGATATGTATGTAGTTTTGGAAGATTTTTACTTATGTGTGTACGAAAAGTACTAAATCGTTCTATAATTGGTACAATTTGGATTTGGGTGAACCGATAGAGCTGGAACAATGACATTTGGAGTTAGGATCATTGTAGGGATGTAGTTTTAGGGTCAGGATTCCATTTAAGAAATTAATTCTTATGGGTACTAAATTTGGGTATGGGTACTAAATTATTATTGTTTTTTTTTGCTCACTGCACTATACGTACGAAGATTAATATAATATTTATGCTGTGGACTGTAACTGCAGCAAGCCGATGGTCTTATCCAAAAGAAGCCAATCCGTATCCGACTCGAAGTGACCAAATGTTAAGTCCGCACTATAGGGACTTGGGTGGTTGGCAGGTACAGTGCAACAGATTCTCCAATTGAGTCAGTACGCCCAATGAGTACTCGTGAGCAAAAAAGAAATATAAATAAAACACGATATGTTTTATTAGTAAAGTTGTCGACCAATGCCGATATTTATTGTTGGTAAACTATATTACCTTAATTAGCACAACTATATGTGCGTAGCTTACAATTTAAGCTAATGTGTTCACAACGATATGTGTCGCCAGTTGAAAGGTAACAACGAGAGTTCAAGTAATAATAATTTTTGTTTACACAAAGATGCCTAAGGGTGGCGCAAAAGCAAAATGTCAACAAATGTCCGTTGAAATCTGCAGCCTCATACTATTACAAGGATGTAATAATGAGGAGTAGACAGATTTCAACGGTTTCGGCCTTTCAAATTAAAGGCTAACTATTTAACCATTTTAAATAGCAATTCTCGCTTAAACAATCACTGTGGAGGTGTAGGATTGGGGTATGTAGGAAGTTTTGGAAATTCGTACTACTGTGTACTAAATTTGGTACAATTTGAATTGTGGGTGAACCGATTGTGTTGGAATCCTGAAACTTGGATTTAGGATCACTGTGGGGGTGTTGGTTTTGGGTAGCAAGGAGGTTTTGGAAATAAGTACTACTGTGTACTAAATTTGGTACAATTTGAATTGTGAGTAAACCGATAGAGTTAGAATCCTGAAACTTGGATTTAGGATCACTGTGGGGGTGTAGGATTGGGTTATATAGGAAGTTTTGGAATTGGTACTACTGTGTACAAAATTTGGTACAATTTGAATTGTGGGTGAACCTATGGAGTTGGAATCTTTAAACATGGATTTAGAATCACTTTCGGTGTGTAATATTGGGGTATTTAGGAAGTTTTGGAAATTCGTTCTACTGTGTACTAAATTTGGTACTATTTAAATTGTGGGTGAACCAATAAAGTTGGAATACTGAAATTTGAGTTTTGAATCATTGTGGGGGTGTAGGATCGGGATGGTTGAACAGGATACTTATGGAAATAATGTGTGCTAAATGAAAGATTTGGATTTGGGCGAACCTTAAGAGCTCGAATCATGAAATTTGGTACTAAATGGTACTCAAATTTAATTTATGGTCGATATTAATATGTGAATTGATTTTTCTGACGTATGCAGTTTGCTGTGAAAATAAAATAATATGTTAATACATGTTTAAATATTTCCTTCATTCGCTATCGAAATTGCGGGCATATGCTAATATATATATATATATATATATTATTGATCGGCGTAAATTCTATGACAATGCTTGTCAGCCTGTTGTAATCACTCTAGCCTCTAAATAAATTGAGATAAATCACCAAAAATTGTTGTATTTTGTCTGCAGACATGTCATGTTCGAAGATGAGCTACATTGGTCCACTTGAGAGCGATATTCAAGCGAATACTTTGAAATTTTTTACTATGGTTTCTTATTGGGTACCAAATTATAAATTTCGGCCCACTTTTTCCGGTAGCCCCATGGCAGCTATATCTAAATCCGAAGCGACTTCAATAAAACCTGGTACACGTTAAGCTATGCTAATTTTGTGAAAAATTTTGTGTCATTCGGCTTAAATTTGACTTTTTGATACAAAAATCTATATCTAAATTTGAATCTATTTTAATAAAACTTGGTACATGTTAGGCTATCTTAAATTCAATCGGACGAAACTATATATGGGAGCTATATCTAAATCTGAACTGATTTTAACCAATTTCAATAGGGTTCGTCCTTGGGGCAAATAAGTGATCTGTGCCAAATTTCATCCCATTCGGATAATAAATGCGACCTGCACTTTGTTTACAATTTAACATGGACAGAGAGACGGAAATGCATAAATCAACTCAGAAAGTGATTCTATGCATATTCTCAAAAGGAACCATGGGTCTATCTCGTTTCCTTTTACATGTCACAAGCATATGCCGAAAAGGACAATCCCCTACCACAAAGTGGTGAACATTAAAAAGCGAAACTTCCACTTTACACTTACAATTTTGTATATTACTTGTATATTCGTAGTGACAATACCCTTTTCATACTATTCCCAATGTCATATTTTGTATTTTAATCTATTGTTGAGGGTTCGTGCAAACATTTTTTTAACAAAATTCAAAGGACACTTTCTTTCTTAACCAACTTCAATAACAAAAATATTTTTTGCTCTCGCTTGCCTTCAATAGAACTATTATTGGAGTGCACTCCAGGACTTATCATTGAATTTCTTCACACACACAAACTGGAGTCTCTTTATTATGAATCAACTAAGCGGAATTCTTGTCCTTTGGAAACATAACTTTTGGTGTTTCGCCCATTTAGACGCCATTATTGTTATTTATATACGGCGCCAATAGTCAAAGTTCGTTATATCCGCTCTTTGGACTTATGTCTCAATATTTTTTTTCCAAACCAGCCACAACTATGCCTGACTTTTTTTCTTCCATTTTGCATTTCACTTTAATGTACATATGAATGTATATCCAATCGTGCCATGGCATAGTCGATTGTTAAGCCTGAATGCTTTCGAGTGTCGTGCTCGGCATATATAAGTAAGGAATATCAATAATGAGATGAATGCCATTGGAGCCGCTTTGGAGGAAGTTATGTTTGGAATTTCATAATGGCTGTTTTACCTTGTCTCCGAAAAAAACTTTCGCCAAGGATATAGGTCTGACAAAAAAATAAAAAGTTATACGTAATGCAACAGTGCCGCCATACTAAAATAGACAATTTTTGTATAAATTGTTTGTGTATGATGGTGGGCTCGGATAAAGGAGGCGAATTTTTGAATGATGGTTTATGATTTGTCATAATCTTTTATTATATAAATTAAAACAATTGAAACATAGAACAATTTTGGATTTGGCTGTTTTGAAAGTTATTGCATCCAACAGCTTGTTCACTGGTTCTCATTATTATATTTATTGTATCCTGACCAGAGTTGTAACTTAACCAGTTAAGTTACTTGTTTATAGCTTGAACCTCCACCAGTACTGTGGGCTTTGTTCGCTGTATGTGATCTTTCCATTGAAGTTACCTGTCTTTTTATTTTTATCTAGTTATCTATTCGGTGAAAGTCATATATCCATTTTGTCTGTTACAGGCCTCTTGACCTCGCCCAATTAAAAGCGACGTTTAATGCCTCATCGGTTAAGGTCCTAAAGAGGCTATAAATAGTGGTGGTCGCTGCTTTTGTTTGCTCCTCCTCCTCCGTAAATGTTGGTTGGTCTTGCTATTTACAGTCTCTATGGAAGATTCCGAAGAAGACACCGTCTCCTAAATATTAGAGCCAGTTTTGCCGACTTCGGTCGATGGATTCTTATGCAGTGCGTTTTAACTTCGGATTGGCTCCGTTTTCTTTTTATATCACCTACGGCATGCTGTTATTCATATTTGTGGATTTGGCATTCGTCGCACTTCCGGAAACCTAATTCTCTTCAATCCCCAGTAATTGGGCTCATTCATTTGAGTAACCATTTGCTGCTCGTAATTGCGTCTCCTTTAAGCCCTTAAAGCACTTCTTCCATCATCTTATCAGTCCCTTTACTACTATGGCACTCTAAGAGGTTATTTTGGTCTTGCTCTCTCTCTCTCTCTCTCTCTCTCGGACTCGAAATTTCAGTTTGAGTCCCCGTCTGACTCGGAAGGCTGGGTCGAGATTGGTTTTTAAACTCACATTAAGTTTTGGTTCTTGGCTGTGTGATTGACAACAGATGACAGAATAACGACGGGGCGTGGCTCTACCAATGAGACAGATCAATGACACCCGCCGCAACATGGTTATTTAGGTTCTGCACAGTAAAATTTTTCTTCATATTTCCATGTTTATTTTTTGATTAAGTGGAACATCCCCGTAGATATTTTTAGTCCTCGGGAACAAACGGCAATCTAATTATTCCATTACATCCAGACTTAACTGATTGTAATAAATTAGTGTGATCATCCGCCTTCCCCTATCCCCTACCAGGGGAGATAGGATAACACCTGCTAGGCGACTGACAGACTCTCTCGGGAACCCCTTGAAAATGTGGTTAAATTTATTGATGTAATGAAAAACGGGGATATAACAAACCTGTAAGGAAGGTAGTAAAGTCGGACTGGGCCGACTATATGATACCACCATTTGGGTATATTCAGCTGATGTATCCTGTCAGGCGTCGCCTTTTCGAAGGAACATTGACATGAAATTGGACGAACTTAAATATGTAATCTTTATCTCTATGTGAACCGACTAACATCAATCCACATCCTTGTCATTTGCACCTACGCTAAATTTCATTACATTCGGACGATTATACAGTCGTTTGGGTACAACAGTAAAAATTTATGTAAATCATCTTAAAGCAACCTTGACACACGATATTCGGCAAACCGCACTGTTCATTTAATTTAATTAAATAATTTGAAATTTAACCTCAATCAGACACCCGTTGATTAAATGTGCACAATTGATATGAAGTCGTTCGAAAATATATATGGAATTTTGCCTGTATCTGCACCAATTTCAAGAAAACGATGTGTAAAATATCGTGTCAAATGGACAAACATTAGGAGTTTGGTGCACCGTTTACCTAAAATCGGAGGGAACTATATCTCAATCTAAACCGATTTCAATGAAACTTGCCAGAGATATATTTATATTAACTTCAGTATGTTTTGCAAAATTGTGTGTCAATAGGCCAAGCATTAAGTCTTTAGAGCACCATTTACTTAAAATTGGACGAAAAGATATAAGGTAGCTCTATGTATAAACTGAACCAATTTAAACAATACTTGTCGTACGTAAGCTTATTCTATCTTCAGTACATTGTACAAAATTGTGTACCAATCGGCCAAACGTTGGTTCATTAGTGCACAATTTATAAAAATCGGAAGAAAATATATATAGGACTTATATCAAAATCTGAACCGATTTTTACTAAACTTAGCAAACATCATTCTAGACGCAGTACGTGCGAATCAAAGGAAATATGGGGACTTTGGTACCCCATTTACATGAAATCAGACGAAAGCCAGTAAGGACAGCAGTAAAGTCGGACGGGGCCAACTATATGGTACCCTTCACCACTTTGGGTATATCCAACAGATGAAATCCTAACAGACGTCGCATTTTGGAAGGACCATTAACATGAAATTAAACATGTCATTCTGCAACCTATACTAAATTTTAGTCAGATATAGAATTGCTTCTTACAAAGGGACACAATTATATAATTATATTTAAAGCAAAATATCGCAATCTAAACCGATTTTATCGAAACTTGTCACATGCTAGGTTACACTTATTTCAGTATGTTTTTTTTGCATTCGGCCACATTTTGAGTTCTTCATTTACTTATAAATCCAAATTTCGTGCAAATCGAAGGATATATGGGGACTTTGGTGCACTATTTACCTAAAATCGGACGAAAATATATATGGGAGCTATATCTAAATCTGAACCGATTTTAACGAAATTTAACACACATCGTTCTAGGCTTAATTCAGTACACTATGCCAAATTTCGTGCAAATCAAAGGATATATAGGGACTTTGGTACACTATCTAAATCTGAGCCGATTTTCACGAAATTTAACACACATCGTTCTAGTCTTAATTCAGTACGCTGTGCCAAATTTCATACAAATCGAAGGATATATAGGGACATTGGTGCACTATTTACCTAAAATCGGACGAAAATATATATGGGAGCTACACCTAAATCTGAACCGATTTTTCCCAATTTCAATAGGGTTCGTCCTTGGGCCAAATAAGTGAACTGTGCCAAATTTCATCCGATTCGGATCATAAATGCGACCAGTACTTTCTTAACAAAAATACATGGACGGACGGAAAGACGGACATGCATACATCGACTTAAAAATTGATTCTATGCATATTCTCAAAAGGAACCATGTGTCTATCTCGTTTCATTTTGCCTGTTACAAACATATGCACAAAGACATAATACCCTGTACCACAGTGTGGTGAAGGGTATAAATATATAGGAGCTGTATGTAGATCTGAACCGATTTACACGAAACTGGGCACGCATCATTTGAGACTCATTTCAGTACCCTATGCCAAATTTCGTGCAAATCAAATAAAATATGGGGGTTTTGTGCACCATTCACATAAAATCGGACGAAAATATATATGGGAGCCATATCTATATCTGAACCGATTTTCACCAATTTCAAAAGGGCTCGTTCTTGAGCGAAACAAATGAGTGCAAATTTCTACCAATTCGGATCATAAATGCGACATAAATCGACTCAGAAAGTAAAGGGAACCATGGGTCTATCACGTTTTCTTTTGACTGTTACAAGAATATGCACAAAGACATAATTCCCTGTACCACAGTGAAGGGTATACAAAATGGACCCATTTTTTCCATGGATATCTTGTAATCCACTGGGTCCATAATTACTAAATTGTCCCCATTTTATGGTAAACAATTTTGTTACAAGAGGATTTTGTTATTCACCAAATATAAACAAAATAATAATGTTGTGTAGCATTTTGGCAATCCAAAATAGCAACTTACCGCAACATATCCAAACTCACAAAATATAGTGAACTTTTGAGTTTGGTTTGTTTCAAAAATATTGTTAAATCGTATTAATTTTGTTTTGTAAACTTGTCCAGAAAACCATGATTTGTATCTGAACCTAAAATGGAGTTGAACCACTTTCAAAATGAACCACTCATTTGCAGTCATTTTTGTTGAAAAAAGTACCAAATATCTGGGTGTACCCGATAAGTGGACTCACATTGATAATTTGACAGCTATTTCAATTGAAAAATTCTCTCAAAATCCGCAATATACTTAACATATGGGATACCCGCAAATGAAGACTATGTCCATCTTCAAACTTGACATGTTTGCAGACAAAAACCACTCTATACAAAATTTTTTATGAATACGATTGAAAATATATACGGATGCTATGCATGAATGTGTACAGATTTGGACAAAACTTGGAACTCTTTATTATAGACAAAACTCGGCAGGATGTGCAAAATTCTTGTCGTGATTAAACAAATGTTGTATATTTGGCACACATTTAAATAATATATCGATTGAGAATACATTTTCCACATAGAATTGAACTTAAACATATGTATATGGTAGCTATATCTAAACTTGATTTTATTTTCACCAATATCAACATCATTCGTATGTATATCTATATATAATTGGGCAATATTGTCAATTGTTTAACATAGCTGAAGCGGAGGTTCACCCCGTTATAACTCGGGAGTTACTTAAGTATATGAAAATAGTGAATAGTTTTAGGTTAATTCACGGTCTTCGTGTCGAAGTAAAACTAGAATCCAACGCAATTTAAAATGTATATTTCATAATTTAGTTTTATTATACGATTTTTTTCTATTTATAGAACCCCAAGATTAATCGGAAGGGTCTTTCTATAATCCGCATGGTGTATACTTATACACAAGAAGTGATTATTTTTATATATGTCAATTTTTCGGCGTAATTCGTGTAAAATATCGGAATAACCACAAAGTGTATGTCTTTAAAATAATGAAAATATTGACTTAATCTCCTATATTTTTTTATTTTTCTCACATTTCGCGAATTTATAATATATTCATATTCTTTTTTTACGGAGGGAGATATATATCAATGTTTTTGGTCAATATAATAAAGGGCGTAATTTTAATATTTTTTTCTTATGCCCAAAATTAAAATCTCGATAACTTTTGCGGGCATCAACCAAAAATTTGATCGCGAACGGTTTCGGAATCAGAACATTTTTCTCTATATGTGTACCAAACATCATTGATGTACCACAAAAACAAAAAAGTTGATTTTTGTAAAGTGGAATATTAAAAAGTTGGCAATATTGCCCATATCTATATATAAAATAAAAACATTAATGGATAAAGTGTGACAAAATTAATACAACCCCAAAGTAACACCCTATTTTCGGACAACAATATCACTATTGTCATCTTTGTTATTATTTAACAAAGAAAACAACGAATACAGCATTCAAAAACAAACACACATTCGCATACACACATACATACTTGAATGTGCATTTCTTTGCCCTTGTAATGGCTTCCAAAAAATTTACTTCAGCCCACCATTTGTATTCGTATTCTTTTTCCTCCGAATGCATTGCTCGCTCAACGCCCATACTTTCCATGAGGGGAGAAGGGGAAGTCAAGGCAAACGTAAGAATATATTTTACAGTTTTTAGTGGTTTTTGAAATTCTGCCAATTAGGTCAACAGTAAAAATTTCACAACATTCAACATCAACGATGTTGCTGATTTCGGTGGACAAACAAAAGATTCACTCGCACAGAAGAAGTAAACCAAACAACCGACACGAAACATTGTTCGACAAAATGACCAAAAAAATACACACACTAACTCTGAATAGCTGGAATTAGTTGTTTATAGAAACTGAAGCTGTTTTTTTTCTTTTTCTCTTGTCCGATCAAGAATAAAAAACATCTATAAAAAATGTTGTAGTTTTTACTTGTGTATTTGTCGAAATCTTGCGCTATATTGAGATGAATGGTTCGTTGTCATTATTAGAGAGTCAGCTAACTAAAATTCGAAAGGAAACCCAAAACGACAAAAAGATTTCCCTTTCAAGTGTAGACGTGCGGAACCATCAAATAAAGTTTAGAGCATATACAAAAAAAAAATGTCGCATTATTATTTGTTCATAAATATGGAAAAAATGGATTATTGCTGTTACAAAGAGATAATGGAAATAATAACAATTTCAATAGATGTTCTAAATTTTGAGATATAAAACTACAAATACAGTATAGTATAGTATAGTATAGTATAGTATAGTATAGTATAGTATAGTATAGTATAGTATAGTATAGTATAGTATAGCAAATAACTATGTTATTTGTGGACCTATACCGACACTTTTATACCAAGAAATTCAATCCCACTGAGAACTGCACATGCGAACTGCGCAGAAAATAAGGCGATAATTTTTCCAATTCCAACAATCACCTCCACCTGGAAATTGGATTATACATATAAAATATTACTTTCATGATATATGTTTTTTTGCTATTCCTTTGGCAACACCTCGAAATGTAGACCCCACAAAGTATATATTAGATTGGGGAAAAAGAAATCAATTAGGCCGTTCGTCGAAAATTTAGATAAAATCGGAGGAATGATCGAAGTTGACCGGCATCGCCCAGGAGCTAAAAATCGACCATACAACTGTTTTAAACCATTTACACAAAGCGGCATTCAAAAAGAAGCTCGATACTTGGGTGCCACACCAATTAACAGAAAAAATAGGGTGGATCGAATTTCCATCAGCGCAGCCTTGGCTAAATGGAATGAGATAGACCCATTTCATAAACCGATGGTGACTAGAGATGAGAAATGGATCTCATACGATAACCCTGTGCGAAAACGATCGTGGTCAAAGAGCGGTGAAGCACCTCAAACGGTGGCCAAAACCAGGACTAACGACCTGGAAGGTTCTGTTATGCATTTGGTGGGACTGGAAGGGGATTATTTATTATGAGTTGCTTTTTATGTCAACAACTGGACCGTTTGAAGATAGCAATTGACCAGAAACGGACAAAATTGGCCAAAAGGAGAGGCAGCAACGTACACAGGATTTCATTTCGGGGGGGCCCGGTAGTACAAAATGAAAAAATTCCCTGTTGCAAACATTAATTTACTGTGAAAAAAATCATTTCCACGTCCCTGAGGAGAGGACAACGCTAGGCTACACACACCTGCAGTGAGAAGGTTTAAAACATTCGCCATATAGTCCTCACTTGGCACCAAGCGATTACCATATTTTTCTTGCATTTTTTTAATGATAAAAATTTGTATCTAGGGCGGATTGTGAAAAACGACTACTAGAGTATTGTGGCGCCCATATAACTGTACTCCCCAATACTCGATATTTTTGGGATTTTGGAGAGGTAATGGTTGACTAAAATTGCCCATAGAAAAATGAAATAGTAAAATTAATATTCCCTTCATTACGAGACGGAACACTCTGTTTATTTCATATCTAATTTATTCCATTTGTCTGTTACAATAACATAATTCCAATATTCGTATCTATATATGTAACATGGCAACTAACAAATTCTACGATTACAACTGTCAATATGTCAAATTATCTATGATCGAATAATTAAAGTCAAAATACATGAAATGTGTTCATTTTATGTGTACGATTGCAGTCCATAAATCAGCCAGTTACAAAATAATCCTCTTTAGACAGCACCACAAAGGAGTGTTAGGCAATCAGTTAACAAACACCCACACAAACATTGATTCGTTCGTTTTAATCAATGCCTGTGATTAACTTTCCTTTGACCAGAACCGCATCGACCGCATATTCGAACGTGTAGAATAGCACATGACACACTTATATTTAAATGAACCCAAATAGTACATACATATGTACGCATCGTGCGAGTGTGTGTGTTGTATATTGAGTACGAGATAATACTTCGTGCGCCAGGTTTCAATCCACAGTTGTTGGCAACGATTGTTTGATTCATTTTATCCGATACTGTATTTACATACAAACGCCAACAAATTGATTACGTCTACAGCGTACCACAAATCGCATTGATGGAAAACGATTCGATGGAAAATGATTAGATTGTGTGAACGCCAAAAGAAGCGGATAATTGTCATTAACATGATTTCCATTTGCATTATCATCAACATACAAAGGGGATTATGTGGCCGACAACACATGAATTATTCTTGGGAAATATGGAGATCTAATGTCAATGTCATATACCCGGATACCCTCCATAAAGCGGTACCCCATTATGATTTTTTTTATAAAGATTTAAGAATGGCCAAAGTAATCCGAGGGATTTGTACACGTTTTTTAACCGAAGTAGATCTGATTTGTGCGGTTCGCACTGAGTGAAAAATCTTCCTACCCAAATGTATCAATGTCCTTTTCTTATTGCTCCAATATAACGGTATCTAACCGCTTTCCGTCTTTTGTAATTTGGTATAAATGGTTCTTGAAGGTTGACATATAAATTCACAAAAAAATATCGATAATGATCCATACACAAATTTATCAATATAACTCCGTGTTTTGACATAGCCTCCATACATGTATGATAGGGTAGCGCCCCATGGTCAGTGTTTTTGCAGAGAATTTTCAATATAGGTCAAATATTTGAAGGAAGGCAAAATTTGATTTTTTATACCCTTCACCACACTGTGGTACAGGCTATTATGGCTTTGTTTGTAAAAGGCAAGAGGAAACGAGATAGACACATGGCTCCTTTTGAGAATATGCATAGAATCACTTTCTAAATTGATGTATGTCCGTCCGTCCGTCTGTCTGTCTGTACATGTTAAATTCTAAACAAAGTACAGGTGGCATTTATGATCCGAATTGGATGAAATTTGGCATCACTTATTCGGCCCAAGGACGAACCCTATTGAAATTGGGAAAAATCGGTTCAGATTTAGATATAGCTCCCATATATATTTTCGTTCTATTTAATGTAAATGGGGGCATCAAAGTCCTTATATATATTCCGATTTGCACGAAATTTGGCACAGAGTACTGAATTAGGTCCAGAATGATATGTGCCAAGTTTCGAGATTTAAGGTAAATGGTGCACCAAAGTCCCTATATATCATTCGATTTGCCCGAAATTTGGCATAGAGTACTCAATTCGGTCCAGAATGATGAGTGCTAAGTTCCGTGAAAATCGGTTCAGATTTAGTTATAGCTCCCATATATAGTTTTGTCCGATTTAAGGTAAATGGTGCACCAAAGTCCCTATATATCATTGGATTTGCACGAAATTTGGCATAGAGTACTGAATTAAGTCCAGAATGATGTGTGCTGTTTCGTGAAAATGGTTCCAAATTTAGATATAGCTCCCATATATATTTTCGTCCGATTTAAGGTAAATGGGGCACCAAAGTTCCTATATATCTTTCATTTTGCACGAAATTTGGCATTAGGTACTGAATTAGGCCAAGAATGGCGTGTGCCAAGTTTCGAGGAAATCGGGTCAGATTTATATATAGCTCTCATATATATAATTTCGTCGGATTTAAGGTAAATGGGTCTCCAAAGTCTCTATATATCTTTCGATTTGCACGAAATTTGGCATAGGGTACTGAATTGGGTCCAGAATGATGTGCGCTAAGTTTCGTGAAAATCGGTTCAGATTTAGATTTTATGTAAATGGTGCACCAATGTCCCTATATTCCTTTCGATTTGCATACAATTTGGCACAGCGTACTGAATTAAGTCCAGATTGATGTGTGTTGTTTCGTGAAAATGGTTCCAAATATAGATATAGCTCCCATATATATTTTCGTCCGATTTAAGGTAAATGGGGCACCAAAGTTCCTATATATCTTTCATTTTGCACGAAATTTGGCATTATGAACTGAATTAGGCCAAGAATGACGTGTGCCAAGTTTCGAGGAAATCGGGGAAATATATAGCTCTCATAAATAAAATTTTGTCGGATTTAAGGTAAATGGGTCTCCAAAGTCTCATTATATCTTTCGATTTGCACGAAATTTGGCATAGGGTACTGAATTGGGTCCAGAATGATGTGCGCTAAGTTTCGTGAAAATCGGTTCAGATTTAGATATATACTCCAATATACATTTTCGTCCGATTTAATATAAATTGTGCACTAAAGACCAAAAGATTGGCAGACTCTCACACAATTTTGTATAATGTACTGAAGTTACTATTATCTTTCGTGCGCCAAGTTTTCTTGAATTGGTTCAGATCGTAAATATACTTTCGATCGATTTTAAGTAAATGGTGTACTAAAGACCCATAGCTAGGCCGATTGGCAAAACGTACTGAAATTAATATAAGTTAATCTCGGGCAAGTTTCCTTGAAATCGGTTGAGATTTAGATATAGCATAGCGTCCATATATAATTTCGACCTATTCATGTTGATTGTAAACCAAATAATCAATGGGTGCCTGATTGATATAACATTTTAAACAGTGAAGCATACCAAATAGCGTGCGTAAAGTTTGCTTAAAATCTATCTCCAATGTATGGAATAGATTGCAGAATGGCATGTGTAAGGATTGATGTTAGTCGGTTTACTTATAGATAAATATCGCATTTTAAGGTTCCTTAATTTCATGTCAATGTTCCTTCGAAAATACGACATCTGTAAAGATAAATATGTAGAATATCCCCAAAAGTGGTGAAGGGTATAACATAGTCGGCCCAGTCCGACTTTACTACTTTCCTTACTGTTTTTTTAGTACATAAGTGTAATGGTGTGTTACGAGTATAAAATGTGTGTGACGGTGTTCAAAGTTAAAAAAGTATATGTTAAATTTGTTTTCTCAAAAAATTTAAATGTCAATATAACCTTGAATAACCCCTTTATAGCAAAAAATCCACAATTTTATTTCCCTTCGCAGAAATTTCATATCGAAACTGACATCCAATTTTCAAAGGGAAAATTTTGTACTGCGTGCGTTCGCTACATTTTGCTTAATATCTCCGAAATTTACAAAGATATTCCTTAACAAAATTAGCAGGTAGTGTAAAGAGCGTAATGCTATTTAACAAAAATTGCAAAATAAATTTCGTTTTTTTAACTAAACAAACCATTATATTTCGCACGCTGTAACATTGCGTGACGTAGAATTCGTGATATAGGGACTTTGGTGCCCATTCATATTAAGTCGGACACAGATATATATGTATATCCGAACCGATTTTCCCAATTTCAATAGGGCTTGTCCTGTACATGGCTTACAATTTAACATAAACAGACTGACGGACAGACAGACATGCATAATTTGACTCAAAAATCAATTCTATTCTTATTCCCAAAAGGAACCATGGGCCTATCTCGTTTCCTTTTGTGCGTTACAAACATATGCACATAAACATAATACCCTGTACCACAGTGTGGTGAAGGGTATTCCTCTCTACCTGCAATGGACTTTGGTTCCTGGCCTTAGTGCATAGGTTGCAGAATGACATGTGTATGTATTGATTTAAGTCGGTTCGCATGTTAATGATCCTTCAAAAATTCACGCTCGTTATGATGCATCTGTATATATATATAAATCACTAATCATTAAAATCGTAATCGATTTGATCCTGTGGCTTTAATCTTTGCATAATGTTAATTGTTTTCAGTATAAAATCTATAAAGTATTGAAAATACATTTTTATACACTTATATGTAAATGCCTTTGAGAGCATATAGCAGTATGAACTTATATTAGGGTAAGTGTTATTTCATTGGAAATTCATGTTTAATCCGAAATGTGTTTGGTGCATTCTATACAATTAAAGGAAAAAATATATATACATTTTTTACTTCATATATATACTCATCCGAATATATGCATGGTTTGTTTCCCTTATACTTTCCATATGTTATAATGTATATTTAAATAATCTATGTGGAGCGAAGTTCCCCTCAGGCAAACGTTATGTTGGGAATTGAATAAAGATTTGGTTTTACGGTTTTGCATGAGTAAGAAACCATTAAAAGCTATAAAGACACATTTAACAACACTCTCTGTATTTTTATTTCCATTTCGGTTTGCTTTCTGTGGGTCAAAATGAATTGAATAGCCAGAATGGCAGGGTACAGTGTTTCATGTTGTGTAATTCAATTACGCCAAGAACACGACATATAAAACTCCTTCAGAAGATGACATCCTACACTATTTTGGGAAAATACAACATGTGGTATTACAGCTCATAATAAAATATATATATCGCTCATTTGCTGCCCAGCCGGCGTAAATCGAAAATTACGAAATTTAGTATATTGAGTTCGTATTGGGTTACAAATCTCTCCACAAAAAATTTTAAATATAGGACAATTTTTTGGGGCAGCTCCCATATAAGGGTACCTCCAACTTTCGGTATTTTGGGGTTCAGATTTAGATATAGCTCCTATATATAAATTCGTCTGATTTGTGTGAATGATACACCAAACTCCCAATATTTGTCCGATTGAGCAAAATTTTGCAATCCTAGAGATAAAAACTTGTTAAGGTTTGTTGAAATCTCAGATTTTGATTTTGATCTTATATATATTCGGCTGTAATTCAGTATTTTGGATTCAAGTTGGTTATCTGGCTACATTTATCAATATTGGCTCATTTTTCTGGATAGCCCTCATGTAATTATTTTACCCTACACAACTATGTTGTCAGCGTATTATAGCTTTGCGCAGCCCCAAGAGTTTGTAACGCCGCGATATTGGTCCTATCGATATATCTCGACTAACTGAGTCGATATAGACATGTGAGTCAGTTCGTTCTTCCGGCCGCCCGTCTGTCCATTATCGGGAAACAACATTTGTAAGAAAGTGGAGCTGTGGACCTATATCAGTCAAGAGAGTGCAAATGTCGCGAAATATTACCTTTACTCAGAATATATATCCGCAGAAAGTTAGAGTGCCGTTGTTGTGTGTAGGGAATCACATTGTCGGCTTCGTCCGATTATACCGCTCCGGTCACTGATTTTTTAAGGGGTGTAAATCTTCCTACTAAATTTTATCAATATTGGCCCCCCTTTAAGGGGAGTCCCATCTTGTAAGGAAGCAGGTTTTAACTCAGTTGGGGGCAATTTTATAGTATGGATTCTCATTGAACAGTCAAATTTCCTACCAAAAATTATATTATATTGGTGCACCCACTATTGGTACAAAGGGGCCTGGAAGGCTGACTAATACCATAGACAGACGACAGCCTTAATTTGCATTAAGAATTTCTTAATTTGAATTAATATTTACCCCTGACAGACAAGAGTTTCTGCATTTACGAAACAGTTTTTTGCTTCAAAACAATTGTTTGTCTGTGTGAAGGATGACATATTTTTACATTTGCTTCGATATTTTCGGGATTACATCTTTAGGGAATAGATTCATGACATAATGGAGGAATAGCAACTATGATCATAGCTAAATAGCTCCCAATTTAAGAAATGGTTAAATTTGCCTTCATTTCTTATTTTTATTTTCATAAATATAAATAAATTTGACAAAAACAATTAATTTTCGACAGCATTGCCAGATTGAATTTGCCTAATTCAGTATAAATTCAGTTTGATTTTGTGCATTAACAACACATAAAAATGAGGATAATGTACAAGTTAATTTGAATTAAGGCTGTTAATGCAAATTAAGACTGTCGTCTGTCTAGGCTATTATATACAAATTTGTGCGGGGTATATATGTATATTCAAGTTGAAAAATAATAAATTAAAAAAGCCTCTTTTAAGTTTTCCATCTAAAGTGTCAGTAATTTAGAACACTATTCATTCGTACCATAACATAGTCCCCATATAAATGTCCCGATCGAATTAAGGAATTTTAAATGCTCCCCATGTGTTGGAGGGTTTATAAAAACATAAGGACATGATTTTTATTGCAATTGAGCCACTGTGGATATTTATGCATATATACATTTAAATATGTATACATCAACATAAACACTTACATATATTTCCATCAATATACTTATATTGTGATTACTAGCCAGATGGCAAGGACCAGCTTCGCAATAACATTTGCACTTTTAATATGGCCAACACATGCAACGTAAATTGCCTGTCGGCCATAAAATTTATTCCATAGCTAGCCCGTGCAGCCGAAATGACGATGTTGCTATGAGCAAAGATGGATGTATGGCTGGACGGTATTGAGATTGCTGTGGTCACAACGATTGACCGTCATGAACAAACTGAATTAAAGTATTTCTCCCAGGATTTTAAGTTCAATAAATATGGATGCTTTTTTCTGTTCCCGGTATTGCTTTTCCTATAGATAACGGTAATTCTGTGTGTATGTGTGTGGTTGGGAGGGTTATTGAATCAAATTAAAAGCGTATTCTGGAAATTTTACAGACATAAATATTTATTGGAATAAATTACTATTTAACAACGATAAAAAGATTAAGGAAATTATCGAAATCGATGCTCCCATTAATACGTATCAGTCAGATACTCGAACGAACTTCATTATTTGTGATTTTACGTGAATAAAGAAAATAATATGTTAAGTGTTAATATTAAAATAGGGTTTCGTAAAGAAATAACAGAAATTGTTGAAATACGATTTTTAATTAAAATTAAATAATGGGCGGTAACATGTGCACTAACAACTGAATTAAGAATATATTTTCAGATTTTCATTTCATCTTGAAATTTAGGTCAACATCTTGTTATTTATTTCAGTCTATGGAAGTATAAATCCTTACAGACTAGATTATTATGAGATAAAGTGTAAATCTAATAATTCTTTAAATTTATCTAAAGTATAAGTAAAATCCAAACTTAATTCTATATTTATTAAATTGAATTGTTTAAGCACTCTTACAATGGGTTCATTTTGGGCATAGTTACTATTATGTGTTTTTACATGAAAATATTCAACAAATCTAAGGGGTCTTGCCGGTACTTTGAATCCAATTAACTGAAGCAAATCAGGACAATCTATATATCCACAAACCAATTTATAAAGAAAAATAATAGACATTTTAGATCTATGATCACTCAATAAATCCAGATGTATAAGTTTACACCTAGATTCATAAGATGGCAGAGGTAAGGAAAACTTTAATGAATATAAAGCAAAATAGATAAACTTTTTTTGTAGCCTTTCCAAGCGATTAATGTGCACAGCGTAATATGGATTCCATACTATTGACGCATAATCAAGCTTAGATCGAACGAATGTTGTAAATAATAATTTACGAGTATATGGATCGGAAAATTCTTTACAATTGCGTTTTAAAAATGCTAAAGCCGTATACGCTCTAGTCATAATATAATCAATATGATATTTGAATGAATGTTCATAATCAAAAACAACCCCAAGGTCAAGTTTAAAGTATATACTTTTGACAATAAAATATTATTAATTTGATACAAAATGAAAATAAAGCAAAATAGATAAACTTTTTTTGTAGCCTTTCCAAGCGATTAATGTGCACAGCATAATATGGATTCCATACTATTGACGCATAATCAAGCTTAGATCGAACGAATGTTGTAAATAATAATTTACGAGTATATGGATCGGAAAATTCTTTACAATTGCGTTTTAAAAATGCTAAAGCCGAATAAGCTCTAGGCATAATATAATCAATATGATATTTGAATGAAAGTTCATAATCAAAAACAACCCCAAGGTCAAGTTTAGTATATACTTTTGACAATAAAATATTATTAATTTGATACTGAGTATCAATTTTTTGTAAACGCCTACTAAATGGTAGGTGAACACACTTAGAAATGTTGAAAACCAATTTGTTTAATTTACTCCAAGAAAATAATCGATTTATATCAGCTTGCATTAATTTAGAATCCTGAAAACTGGAAATTTTTGCAAATAATTTAATATCATCCGCGTATAGAAGAAATTTCCCAAAATGAAAACAAGAATCAATATCATTTATAAATAATATAAAAAATAGGGGGCCTAAAATACTACCCTGTGGTATACCAGAAGTGGCAACGTAGTAGTCAGAATTAAAACTTTCAACATTAACAAAACAAAGCCTATTAGTAAGATATGACTCAATCCATAATAGAAAAGAAGAATGAATACCTATTTTATGCAACTTTGCCAATAAAATTTTGTGTGAAACTCTGTCAAATGCTTTACAAAGATCAAAATAGATAGCATCGACTTGATATCCATCCTCAAAAATGGAAATACAATAATTTGTAAAAAGAAGAAGATTTGTCACCGTTGATCTATTTCTTATGAAACCATGCTGAGAAACTAATAGAAATGAATGAACTGAGTTAAAAAGGTAATTAAATATAATATGTTCGAAAAGCTTGGAAACACTGGATAATTTTGATATAGGTCTATAGTTTTTTATATCATTCTTAGCACCAGTTTTATAAACAGGGGTAACTGAAGAAATCTTCCATCTATCTAAAAATAATCCTTTAGATAAAGAGAGATTAAAAATATGAGCTAAGGGAAAACAAATGGATTTACTGCACTGTTTTAATAAAAAAGGCGAAATTCCATCAATGTCAATTTTAGTTGAATCTTTCAACATTTCAAAACCGCGTAATACGTCTGTTTCATTTAATTTAATAGAACCCATATTTATGACTTCCTTAACAGAATCCAACGAAATGTTGTTATCTGCAACATCAGTTGGGACAAAATTGGATTTAAAAAATGCAGCAAAATATTCAGCAATATCTTTGAAAGATGTTGCATATTTACAATCAAGCACCATTGGTATTGGAAAATCACTGGACGATTTCTTTTGTTTAATAAAAGACCAAAATGCCATCGGATTATTATTAATTTTAGATTCAAAATCAAGAATATATTGTTTGTACAAAAACTTATTAAGGAATGTAAATTCTCTGCTATAGTGCTTATATTTATTATGATTTTCAAAAGAATTTGTGGATTTATAGAGTTTGTAAAATTTGTTCCTGAGGTTCTTTAGTTTTTTTAAACCTGGAGTATACCATGGTATTTTATACTTAATAGGATTCAATGTAGGCACATGCTCAAAACATATTCCCTTTATATTAACGAGAAAAATATCGAAACATTCATCTATGGACTTATTTATGAATAAACTTTCCCAGTTACAACTTTGAATAATTTCATTTAGAATATTGAAATCACATCTCTTAAAATCAAAATGTGAGTTATCAATTATATTAGAACTAAAACTGTAAAATTCAATGGTTACAACAAGCGCAACATGATTTAAATCAACGTTACATATTGGATGATCTGATAATTCTATTTTGAAGTTAATATTCTTACTTAAATATATTAAATCCAAATATCTATTTAAATAATTTGGAAAACAATTCACTTGGACTAAATCAAGACTAAGCATAGAATAAAATTAATTTCATGCGATAAATTAACATTATTAGCATACATAAATGATGATTTAGGGTATGAGAACCATACTAATTTACATAGATTAAAGTCACCCGCAATAAAAGAGCCATCATTTTCAGATTCTGGAACAATATCAACAATATTTTGGATATGTGCATCATAAAGACTTGTTGGCGATTTAGGTGGGATATACGACGCAAGAATATAAATTGAATTAGTAGCACCGATGATACGTACGCAAAGTTGGTCCAATAAACTGTCGTTATTTGACAAATTTATTAATACGGAATTGAAACATAGATTAATAGCTATAAGCACACCACCACCACGAGAACATCCAGTTTTAGCTATGTCTCGATCTTTACGGTACAATTTATACAGCTTGGTATCAAAAAATTCACCATCATAAAAATCAGGATTAAGCCACGTTTCCACAAAAACAATGACAACATAACTACATTGTGATGTTTCCATAAAAATATCAGAAGATTTAGTTCGTATACCAGACATATTTTGATAATATATTTTAAGAGAGGATAAGCTATGGTTGGTTAAGCTGGAGGTTGCTCCTGTTGGACCCTGGAAAAATTATGAAATGGCCGCACTCTCACATTCGATGGCCATAACATCGGCTTAAAAATTGCATTGTAGAAATCAGCTGTAACACCCAATTTGAAATTAACACTTCTCAGTTCATCAATGTTTGCATCGCTTTTTACAAGCTTATAGCACGTTAAATGATTTATAGTTATACTAGAGTGCTTTTCAACGTAGGCTATTATATCTTCAGCAACAACAGTAGGTTTAAACGATGATAAATGAATCCATTTTTTATGTACTACGACATCCAACTCGTTACTTGAACTTTGACCAAAAACCGTTTTTTTATGTTTAACATTACTTATATTTCTAACCCCATCAACATTGTTCGTTGGGTTATGATTTAAAGACGAGAGACCATGAGGAGAGGCACCAGCTGATAAACTAATGCGTTCACCGCAGACTGCATTATCAGCAATACCATCACGCATAACATTATTGATATATAATTGTGCGGCTTCTCTGTTTGGAGCATCCAGACTCATTAACTGCATTGCTTGTGTTGCTAAAACCAGCATTCACAACAGATAAATGAGAGGCTTCTATGGAAACGGGATCAGCATTAGCAGCAACAACACCAAGTGGTGAGATATTAGATAAATGATGATTATCTGAGAGAGACATTCGACTAATCATGCCAAGAGCAGCAGAACTAGACAAACCGGTATTGAGATTATGACTTTCAGCTCCTTTTAAAACATCAAATTGGGAAATTAAATCAACCAGCATTTTCTTAAGCTCTCTAACTTCAATTGAGAGCATAGACACGGAAGAAATCAATTCTCTCGAGATTGTTATGCATTCATTGCAATTATAAAATATATTTTTAGTTTTTTTAATAACTTCAAATATATTTACATCAACAATTTCAGTGCAGATATAATGGAACCGGCAACAACAAATGTTCCACCTTATATATTTTTCAGTATTTAAAGGTTTAAAACACTTTGCACACAGCGATTTTAGAAAAAAATGCGTCAACGTTAAGCAAAGGACACTGATGAACTGATGAATTTATAGAGATTTTGGTACAATATTTACCTTAAATCGGACGAAAATATATATGGGAGCTATATCCAAAGCTGAACCGTTTTTCAGGAAACTTAACACACATCATTCTAGACCTAATTCATTACGCTGTGCCAAATTTCGAACAAATCGAAAGATATATAGGGACTTTGGTAAACCATTTACCTTAAATCGGACGAAAAAATATATGGGAGCTATATCTAAATCTGAACTGATTTTTCCCAATTTCAATAGGGTTCGTCATTGGGCCAAATAAGTGACCTATGCAAAATTTCATCCAATTCAGATGAAATTGCGACCTGTACTTTGTTTACAATTTAACATCGACAGACAAACGGACGGACGGACGGACATGTATAAATCGACTCAGAAAGTGATTCTATGCATATTCTCAAAAGGAAACATGTGTCTATCTCGTTTCCTTTTGCCTGTTACAAACATATGCACAAACACATAATACCCTGTACCACAGAGTGGTGAAGGGTATAAGAAGGACGCAAATAGTAGGGAACCTTTATATGTCGAAGCATAGACCTTTGTAGAAAATTGCCAGCATAAATATATCCTACTCTACAAGAACCCAGACAATGCGTCTAAACCCTTCAAAATAAAGAAGTTAGAGGAGTACTTTCATATGAGGTCTACGTGCAAACCTTCACCTTTTTTATTGGGAAAATTCGACACTCCATAAGTTTGAAATTGTAGTCAATTTGATGGAAAAACGTGCCCGAGGTCCCCAAAATTCCATTATTGGTAGAAAAATTTTTACCAAATGAGAATCTAAAATATCAAAGTATAGCAAATTATACGAATTTCTCTGATAATTTTTTAGCACTTTCTAGCACCTTTTTAAACAAAATCTAGCTTTTTTTCATCAACACAGTTTTGGCAACACTGATGGGGATGTACCAAAAAATGGACATAGGCAGACAATCTTTGCAATCAAATGTTGTAAGAAACTCTATATTATAGCAACCTTTATTCTGAGATTTTCTTAAAATTTCATGACCCCAAAACTTAAATCGGTATTTAACATGGGTTTAAAATCCTCTAAGTCAAACAATTTGGCGAGACAGACTGTAATAGGCCATACCTAAAGATGGATCATTAATGACTACTTCTGGCAAAAATTACGCCAGTCATTAAATATACAAAAATTCTCAAAAAACCGATTTGGGTCAGTATGAATAATTTGTAGTGTTGAGATAACGGTGATACCGTTATGAAAACCAAAAACACCAAATTAGAGCCAATTCGGTTGGGAAATATGTCCAAAGTCCCCACAATACCGAATATTGGGGTGTACTGCTGTCCTGATACTTGGGCCAACAATAATAAGTCCTGCTACGGAGATGTGCTATACAATGAGAACCAAAAATACCAAATTACAGCCTATTCGGTAGGAAAACTGGTCGAAAATACGGAATAGTATGGGGTACCGAATCCTTTGGGGACTACCGAATCTTATGGGGACTGCCCTGAAACTGCAATACAATGAGAAACAAAAATACCAAATTACAAATTATTCGGTCCGAAAATCTGTCCAAAATCCCCAAAATACCTAGTAAAAGGAAGAACCGTTATAAAAGGGCTACCCTGAAACTTGGGTCAATATTAATAATTTGAGGTATTGATATATGCTATACAATGAAAACCAAAATATCAAATAACTGACATTTTTGTTGGAAAAACTGTCCAAACTCCCCAAAATACCGAAAATTTTTTGGGGTACCGTTACACAGAAAAAAAAATTGTAACCATTTGATAAAAAAATTCAAAAATCCAATTAAAATTTGATTGATTTTTCGTCGATAAAAATAATGTTCATATTTACAATCGCCGATAAAAAAAATTGTAATCCCATTCGAAAATATTTTGATAAAGCAATTCTCATATATACTAAAAATTTTGTTGAATTTTATTTTGTTAATGGATAAAATATTTTTCATATTGACAATCTTGTTTATCAAATTATTATTATTATTTCAAATTAAATTTCTTGTAGTACGATACAAAACCTTTTAAACAGCAATTGCCGATTTTTACCCTTATTATTACAGCTCTCCCACAAAAATACCTCCAAATTTTCAGCTTTAAACTAAATGTGTAGCTCTATACCGAATAAAAACTTATATTTATTATCCATCTTTTACAATCTATTCAACAAAGTACTTTGTAATAACGTAATAAAAAATAATATGGCATATTACAAAAAAAAATTATTAAAAATTGTCCAACAAATTAATAATTTTTTTGGTCAAACTCGTTTGTTGATGATTTTTTTGTGAATTGTTGGTGTTTGATAAACATTTCCGACTACGTTTGAAATATGTTATCGACATCTTTTTGTCGAACGCTGATGAAGCTTTTTTTTCTGTGTATATGGTATTGAAAATGGAATATATTTTAAGAATAGGTCTCATATAACAGGTCTCATATACTGAATATAGTATTTTGAAGCATTGAGGCCGATGTAATTTTGTTTTTTGGGTCCTTATGGGGTAATACACGAATCAAAAAAAAATTATCAACATTATTATCTTATTTACGATAGTCCCAACAAATGTAAGTATTACCTCCCAAATTTAAGTATTTTGGAGAGCTTGAATTTTTTTCATACAAATTGGCTGCAATTTTATTAACTCATTACCAAAAATGCTTTTGGCATATTTGGCAATTTTCTGCGATAGGCCTATATAGCGTTACCTCCAAAATTTCAGTATTTTAGGGAATTTGAATACGTTGCCTTTAGTTTGGTGTTTTGAATCATCATTGGGTAGCAAATATTGGGTACAATATTGACCCTCTTTAGAATTTGGATACCTTACTTTTCCAAAATTTTTAATTACAAATCAGTAGAAATCGGCTTCTGTTGTATTGTAAAATATTGACATTATTTCTAATATGTATACACTATCTGATGATATGTTTCTTTAACTATTTAAGGTTGGACATTCAGGGCGTGTTTTTGTTTTTTTAATTTCACATATTATATAACTTTCTTGCGTGCTATATTCAAACAAAATATAAGCGTTCATTAAATCATGACTTCATTGCACTTGCACGCATATTTAATACTTTAAATCTTTTGTAAAATTTCATAAGCAATTTTATGAGATTTTCCCTTAACCGTCAATGAAAACAAAAAAGAAAAAGCTCTTGTTCTTTCTGCACACAAAGGGGCCATTTTACTATTTAATGAAGCACTTTGTATGCACCACATTTAATAGCAGAGATTTCTTAAAGAGTTTAATTTTTTAATTAAATCGTTACTAAACTAAAATTTTTGATTTAAATTTGTATAAGAAATGAAATACAATTTGTTGTTTTGACCAAAAATAGGTTAAATTCGATTGAGCTCGTGGTCTGGGAAGTGGAAAATTCCATTTGGATATGAATGCTCTCGGCGAGGAAAATCCACCATAGCTCAAGTTTTTGTATATAAGTTTAATCGGCTATTTGAAACCGGTACAAAAACAAGTTTTATTATCGGAAAATACGGTTAAAAGATGTCAGTTTTCTGCGCCCCCCATTTTAGGTGTAGTCCCCATATAACTCCTTTTTATACCCTTCACCACACTGTAGTACAGGGTATTACGTATTTGTGCATATGTTTGTAACAGGCGAAAGCAAAAGAATTAGACACATGGATCCTTTTGAGAATATGCATAGAATCACTTTCTTAGTCGATTTATGCATGTCCATCCGTCCTATCGTCCGTCTGTTTATGTTAAATTGTAAACAAAGTACAGGTCGCATATATTATCCGAATTGGATGAAATTTGGCCCAGCTCATTTATTTGGTCCAAGGACGAACACTATTAAATTTGGGAAAAATCGGTTCCGATTTAGATATAGCTCCCATTTCGTCCGATTTAATGTAAATGGTGTACCAAAGCACAACCCCTTCCCCCCTTTGTGTGCTACATTTCGAGAAAATCGGATATTATTAAGATATAGCTCCCATATGTATTTTCGTCCGATTTAATGTAAATGGTGTACCAAAGTTCTCTTATAACTTTCAATTTGTTCAAAATTTTGCATATCGTACTGAATTGAAACAAGAGTGATGTGTGTTAAGTTTCGAGAAAATCGGTTCAGGTTTACATATGGCTCCCATATATATTTTTGTCCGATTTGATGTAAATTGCACACCAAAGTCCCTATATATTCTTCAATTTGCACGAAATTTAGCAGAGTGTATTGAATTGAGTTTAGAATTATGTGTGCTAAGTTTCGTGAAAATCGGTTTCGATTTAGATATAGCTCCCACATATATTTTTTTGTTCGATTTTAGTTCAATGGTGCACCAAACTCCTAATTCCAAAGTGGTGAAGGGTATCATATTGTCGGCTTAGTCTGACTTTACTACTTTCCTTACTGATTTTAATATATAGGTATTGTGATGAAAAAATTTTAGTTTCGAAATTGGGCTATATCGGTTCTCACTTAAGCATAGCACCTCATATAATGATAACTATAAATGTTCGGTAATTCTTACACGATGTAATCAATATTGGTGCAGCTTTAGGTATATCCTATACACATTTTTTTTTTTTTTTTTGATGACAGTTTTAATTTTGAAACAGCAGCTTCCATCACAACACCCGGAATAAAATCCTGTGAATGTTGGTGATGACCTCATATAACTTTGCCCTCTAAATTACAGTATTTTGGGGATTTATACATATGTTACACCCTACCCTATTTTCAAGTACCTGGAAACTGGACGTGCTTTCCATTGAAGTACTTAAAGATCTAAAGGATAAAGTATAATGATAGGAGCCAATATATTTCAAACAGCCGGAGTACTAACACTATCATCGTACCACTTTCGTTGATGCGTGTTTAGAATCAAGTTAATCACACACCTTTTGAAGTCGGTATATGTAATTATTTGTAAGTTATACGCATATAAAATGTTCATTATTTCAAAAATATGATTAATTTCGTAGAATTTTAGGACTGAAAAGACCACTATCCAACAACCATATTATAGAGAAACCGTTTAGAATACATATAGTAGTTGGGGGTAATGAATTACACAGTGACACATTTTTCAACTTTAAAATCTTGAACCAATCGAGACCCCCAAAATCTTGAAGCTTGTGATGGTGGAAGAAAATCCCTAGCTTGGTTTTGCATTATTAGCTAAGGTTTTTTTTTTAAATTAATTTTTAAAATATTCGACTGGGGCGGATTTTAGCATAATTTTCGAATAATACTTACTTATTATTGAGTCTATATCTCGAGAAATATTCGAAATATTGTTTTTCTCTCATAAGCAATATTTTTCCTCTTAATTAGATCTAAAACTTTTCTCTTGAGATAAAATCAATAAAACAACACCATCATACTGAAATAGCACAACTGCAAAAAAAATTAAAATTTAGACATACTTTTTCCATGTTTTTTCACACTTATTTCAGAAACTGCTACTGACTCGGCCAAACAATATATGACAAGAAGATAGCCAATAGCAAATCAAACAACTCTTCTTAAAACCCCGATTTCATTGGTTGACTCCTTCACATAGTTATAGCCTCACAAATTCATCAAAATTAACAAAAAAAAAAAAAAATAAATCCCAATTGTATGTTTATAGAAATAAAAATTGCTATGCTTTTTTCAATAGGTACAAAATTGAAGTAAAAATTAAACATGGAAAAAGTATGTCGAAATTTTAATTTTTTTGCAGTTGTGCTATTTTCAGTATGATGGTGCTGTTTTATTGATTTGATCTCAAGAGAAAAATTTTAGATCTAATTAAAAGGAAAAATATTGCTTAAGAGAGAAAAGCAATATTTCGAATAGTTCACGAGATATAGACTCAATAATAAGTACGTATTATTTGAAAATTGTGCTAAAATCCACCCCAGTCGAATATTTTAAAAATTAATTTAAAAAAAAACCTTAGCTAATAATGCAAAACCCAGCTAGGGATTTTCTTCCACCATCACAAGCTTCAAGATTTTGGGGGTCTCGATTGGTTCAAGATTTTAGTGCTGCACAGTGAATTATTAATTGCAACAAATATTAAATTGTTTTTTACGAAAGTGTTAAACTCAGCTAGTAGAGATATACATACATACCATAAATGCTAATAACAATTTGGAAACTGCAACCTACATTTCTGGTCATTCGACTACAGCCCATAAACCGCAAAATCGTGGCATTGCTAGGTATTTCAAAAATGGCAATAACACTCATACATTGCCTTTGTATACGATTATGTGTATACGTTTATTAGTCGGCAACAGTTTGTAATCTATTCGACAATGTCGTATTTTATACATACATGCGTATTAAATGGAAACACTTTTGTTCCACTTAGCACATAATTCCCTTCTAGTCCTGCCAAACCACATCAACATAACCGAAGAAGGCTTAATGCTGCCAATGTTCGCACAAAATTACACACTTACGAGAGTCATTTAAGGAAATTATTTGCTGTATGCTTCATTAAAATGCGGTTAATACATACATAGTTAAATGTATATATACACACATATATGTATGTTGTTAAATATATTGCATTTTAATATAATTCGTGAAATTAATTACTTCCTCTTATGGATACACTTATAAATTATTATGTGTTGTAGTGTTGTGTTGTAGGTTTGTAGGTTTTCATTTACTTTACTCTGTTCAACTTTGGTCCTTTCTCCTCAGTACTAGGCTGGCGTTGTGAATATAGCGGACATTTTCCAAATCTGCTACCTATTGTAATCGAATAAAAAATTAAATTTTTTAACGTTCACAACACCTCACTAAGGACCAGAGATCCCATTTTTTGGCCATAATTAAATCAGAGGGTTTATGAAATACACAAATATCCCATAGAGTAAAAAAACAGTAAGGAAAGTTTAAAAGTCGGACTGGGCCGACTATATGATACCCTTCATCACTTTGGGTACATACAAGAGATGTTAATATCAATACAAAATCCCGTAGATAGAACAAACATATAATCTTCGGAGGACCATTGAGATGGAATCGGGCGAAATTAATAGTGCTATCGAGTTAGATATTTGAACCAATTGAAAAAACCCCATACACATACCATTCTGAAATCAGTGAAAATTTGGATATCAAACGTGTAGACTTGGATTCTTTGGTGAACCATTTGTATGAAATCGAGTAATATTATGTATGGGAGCTATATATAAACACATGGACCTCATTGAGCAACCGTTGCGTTGTTTTTTGTTATCACTCTACATACAATTTAATATCCTCTGCCAAATTTCGTGTAAAGCTACCAAACATAAGTCCTTCGGTGCACCATTAACATAAAATCGAACGAAAATATATATAAGACCTATATCAAAATCTGAACCGAATTCAACAAACATCATCACACATAACTTCTTCCTCAATTGCATTCTCTATGCAAAATTTTGCTCAATCGGATAAATATTGGGAGTTTGGGTATCATTCATAAAAAAATCGGACATCAACCTGGACCTAATTCAGTAATCTGTGTAAAAGGTCTCAATCGGGCAAATATTGGGAGTTTGTTGTCTCAATCGGACAAATATGGGGAGTTTGGTGCATCATTCACAAAAAATCGAACGAAACTATATATGGGAGCTATAATTAAATCTGAAACGATCTTAACGAAACTTCACATACATCAGTCTGCGATTTAGTACTCTGTGCAAAAATTTGACCCAATCGGACAAATATTGGGAGATTGGTGTATCATTCACAAAAAATCGGACGAAACTATATATTGGAGCTATATCTAAATGTGAACCGATTTTCTCCAATTTCAATAGGGTTCGTCCAAATAAGTGATATGTGCCAAATTTCATCCAAATCGGATAGTAAATGCGACCTGT